>NW_028279298.1:0-184236 GCF_059751315.1 Micrasema longulum
TTCTCCAAGCACAAGAGTTAGTCTTTTTTTTTGAGAGTTACAGTGATAACATTTACTAGATATATAAAAGTAGGTCTGTATAGAATTTTAAAAAAAACATGTTCCTTTTATGAAATTTATAAATAAAAAAATAAAAAAAATGCAAAATGCACAAGTTCACGTGAGTTATTTACAACTCGTTGAAAATTGCCTCTAAAATTAAAATATTTGAATAATTTATAAGAATTTTAATATTTTTTTAAATAAAAAAATATGGTGATCAACAAAAAAGTTTTTGAAAAAAAAATTCTCCTGAGCGCGAATTCTACAGCGCGACAGTGATGAGGTGATTTATAAAATTGCATTAAATGTTGCATTCATTGTTTGACTCTCCTTATTTCAGGTTTGATTGATTGGCGCATTTAAAATTGATCTTAAGACAATGTACGTACTCATGCTGCCAGATTTTTATCTTAGTGTATGACTGGGATATGACTCATTTATTAAATCAGTATCAGTGCATTACTTAAAAATATGCAGCATTATTTTAATTGCTCAGAACACATGGAGTGAAAAATGTATTATACATTTTATTATCGCCTTATGATGGATCGCGTTGAATGTTAAATTTGAACACTGAAATCTACCCTCTAAATCAATACAGGTACTTTCGTTTACGATGTTTGAAGGCTCTTTCTCTGTGGCCATTCCATGAGGGTTGGTGTTTGCTTATCTGGAAACCACCCTTGATCAGCACACTGCTAATGTCTATCTAACTCGTGTGGACTACATTAAGGTAAATAATAATTGCGTAGCTTTCAAAAGTTTTATTACAGAATCATAGTTTTAAAGGTCAGTTAAATTTTATTCACCAAAAGTATTGATAAAGATAACGCTAATGGCTATTAATTTTTTCACTCTGATATTAAAATATATTTGTTTATTGGTATACACGTATATTTTAACAGAGATTGAGCATCTTTTTAATATAAAACCAATAGTAAAATTAATATTTTCAATTCTTTACATAAACTAAGCAAGAATTTAATTTTTATATTACATACATTTCTTACAATTAATTTGTTACTTCCTGAGATGCATTGAGATGTAAAAACATGATTTAAAAAATTCATTATACTTTGCTCTCTGACGATACAATTTTTTCTGCAAAATAACTCATATATTTCTTTATTATACATATATTAGTTGATTACAAAGACAAAGTTTGTAGTGAAACAACTAGGAACCCATGCCTGTAAACCTGTACTGATTCACTAGAAAATCCGTTTTGCGTCGGTGTACTCGCATATCTCTTATATGATAATGAATTTGATGTAACTAATTACTGTTGGTATATATTTTGACGAAACTAGGTGTCCTGTTCCTCCCCTGTCGTCGCCCCAGGAGCTGTCTTTCCCGAGGTTCTTTCATTTCAAAAATTTCCGCCGATGCGTCAGTGATGTGACGAAAAACACATAAAATAAAGCAGTGAGAGCCAGAAGAGCTTAAGTGACATTTGACGTAAATTTAATCTGAGTATGTAGTCGATGTAAATAAATGATATGCTTTGAGCTAAAATAGTACAAGATCTAATTTTAAAACTGGAGCTAAATCACAGCAGTTTTATAGAAAAAAATATCCGCAGAAACATAGCCGCCAAATCGGTATGAGCCGTCAGTTGACAAAATCTAAACGACTTCAGAATATATGCAAATGGTATATTTTTGGTCTTAGGAAATATGACCACATTTCTGATTATCGTAGGTAACTCAAATGGTTCCAAATTAGACAACGAAGTTCTCACTCCCTCTCACTTCTGTTCAATATTCTTCATAGTCCTAACGCTCCTATATACCCCCGTCAACGCTTATCAGTTCATGGTTTACCTCTTCGTTTTAATTTTCAAAGAACTCTTTTAATACCCATCCACAATTCCCCTTTCTTCTCTAACTCATATAGTGTCAATGCGGCTCGACTGTGGAATCATCTACCATCCACCATCAAAGATGCTACTACAGTATCTCTATTTAAATCACGCGTGAATCAAAATCTCCTTTCTCTTCCTTAATCTCTCCTTTTTTCCTGTTTCCACTTTATACTTTTTCTCATTGAGTAATAGTCTCGATTTATGGTAATATTTATACGAATACAGTTATTTCTATTTTGATTTTCTATTGAATATATTTTGTAACTTGAACTATTAAAACAAAAAAAATGTTGTACTGGTTGGTTAGAGGAAATTGCCATTTGGCAATTAACCTATTAATGAACAATTTACATAATATACAAAAAGTTAAATGAATAAAAAAATTAACAAATGTTCTTTGATGTTTTATGTAAAATTAAAAGTTGAAAACGAATGAAAGTTTTTTTTCCATAAACTTCTTAAATGTCGCTTGAGTTCCTTTGTCTCTTAGAGCCTTAAATATATTTTTTAATTCGAGGGTTGTCCGTAAAATAAGTTTCCCTATTTTTTTTCACAAGGAAAAACATGTTTATTTACAACGAACAATACATCATTGGAAAGCTTAGGCTTTTAGCTATTTTTCTACATAGTCTCTGTTGACTTCAATGCATTTTTTCATTCTGTTTACCATATTTTTGTTTACCTGGTCATAGAAGTCTCTCGCCAGGCCGCGAAGATAGCTCAGAACTTCTTCTTTCGAAGTCAACAAGAACTATATTTTATTTTATTAAACTTATTTGACGAACAACTCTCGTATTTTCATAAACTGACGTAATATCACTCTGAATGTTTATTTAAATATTATGATATCATATTATAACTATTAAAGCAAAATGCAAATATTTGAAATTCTGCATCACTCAAGTTATTCTAATAAAGGTGCATCCCTTAAATTTTCAAGCTTAATTTAAAATAATAAACCTGAAATGAGAGCTTACGAAAAATAACTCAAATTCTTTAATTTTCTCCAGGCAAATGTTTTCATTTAAGTAACAGAGAATTTTTCGGGTACTTCGGAAAACAATTTCCCATAAATGCCTGTCATATCTTTTACCTCCGACAAAATACCTGCTGCCTTGATTGTTTAATAAATATTTCAGGGCGTCATCTATAATGGAATTTCTAAAATGTGATTAATTAAAATAATACTGGTAATTAAAGAATGTTTTTCTATTTTGCCCTAGCAAGGATATTAAAATAAATTTTTCTCTTCAGATTTTTGAAGAAATTTATTTAAGTACAAGCTTCTTAAATATTTTTTTCATTACGGGAAATTACGTTAGAAACTGGTATTCTTTTAGGAATCTAATTAAATTACATAAAAAAGACCGACATATTTTTTTTGTGCGTCAGATATATTTTTTTCAATGGCACGACTTATCAGTGCATGTTTGTCCTAATCGGTGCATATGCTTATTAAAATGCATGTCGTGTTGGTTTTATATTTTTGTGCAACTACGGGGGATAGTGGGTTTTGCATGTTAGTTTAATTGGTGTCCTGACAAAAAGACAGTGATTATTATTATTATTATGGAAAGCTTATAAAGTTCCATTTTTGTAATATAATACCTCAAGGGCGCTTTGCAAAGTGATTATATAAAGAAATAAATTTCATTTTAAATTTTAATTTAAGAAAAACAAGTAACTTTGTCACCAGCAAAGGATTTTTTCAAATGATTTAAGTAAGTAAGTGATTATATACAAATATTTGATGAGATTAAGTGAATAATTCACATACCTCTTTTCTCAATTCAATGAAGTGCATATAATGTACTTCTGGATTACCTTTTTCAGCACAAAGATGCTAAGGCTATTAGATTACAGAGAGCTACTTTGGGCAACTTTTATCGTTCGGCAACGCGTAATTTTGAATTATCGTTCGGCAACACCCGTGTTGAAATATCACCACAAGGTCGATAAAATGTTATAAAAGTTTAAATATCTCGCATGACACCAAACACAATTCTATGAATGACTAGACATTCCACCTTCATGCAGCAAAAGCAATCGAAAATTAACACAACTTTAGGTCAAAGAGGATTGGTCTACTTCGCCATTAAAGTGTACAACCTACTTCCATTATCCATAAGGATAATAAGTAAATACTGTCACTATAAATTATATATTGTATATTCGTATATTATATATTGTTTCAGTATTTACTTTGTGGAAAAACATTTTCATTTAAAAATAACAATAAAACACATTGTAATTTTTTACCAAATTTAAAAATAAGAGTTAACGAACACCGCCGTGGACATTCTAGCAATATTTTTTTCTGAATTTGCAAACTATATTATGAACACAACCATTCTTTTCATTCACATACAATTAAACATTTACATTTTATGACAAATAAAGGTATTATACAACATTATTTTTGGTACGTGTATTTTGTACATACACAAATCTGGATTTCTCCCAAGGGGGAGTAGGTATATATTTTTTATTAATATCCCTACAGAGATGAGGTAGAATTTTTTCAAATTCAGGATTATGGATATTCGAGCGTTTACAGGGCTTATGACCTGTCATTGGCTGGGTTAAGTGGCCACTTTACGTACTACAACATTCCCCATTCCGCTTATTAGCGAATATCGACACAGGTAACATTTTTGATTTTTGTATATATATGTTATTAAATGAGAAACCATTCACAAGGGTGTTGGAGCGCCATCTATGTATTGATATTGAAGTTAAGTATTTTTAATTAGCATATTACTTTATTTTTATGTATTTAAGACTCTTCCGAGTTAAATTAAGTACTAGTAATCGCCTGCAGATGACTCTGCAATTTATTTATACTTATATTTTGACCAGATCTTATTACACAACATTATTTTTGGTACGTGTATTTTGTACATACACAAATCTGGATTTCTCCCAAGGGTTTCTCATTTAATAACATATATATACAAAAATCAAAAATGTTACCTGTGTCGATATTCGCTAACAAGCGGAATGGGGAATGTTGTAGTACGTAAAGTGGCCACTTAACCCAGCCAATGACAGGTCATAAGCCCTGTAAACGCTCGAATATCCATAATCCTGAATTTGAAAAAATTCTACCTCATCTCTATAGGGATATTAATAAAAAAGGTATTATAGTTAATAACTTAGAAAATATTGAAATACCAAAAAAAAAAAATTCCATTCCAAAGTTCTTTACCCCTGCTATCAATATTCCCTATAATTAGAAAAACCTAATCCCCTCCACCTCGAACTGTCTTGTCCTTTCCACTCGGACCCTATTGTGCCTTAGTACTGATCTGTTTATGTTAGTTAAGTTTTTATTTACACCTGATGATGGATAATTCAGAATACATGAAACAGTAGTTTTGTTATATTCAACTCGTATGTAAAAAAAATTACAAAGTGTAATTGAAATTAATATATAAAATCGTCATTTAGAAATGGATAATGCAGGTGGGATGCGAATGGATTGATGAGTGGATGTCAAATATTTATTTTTAGATATACTTTTCGGAAATAATTAAGATTGAAGAGTCGTGATTGGTCGTTTGCCTTCATAAAATATTGAAGTCATAATTTTGATAAGTTAAATTTAACCTGATTGATACTGCGGTAATTTGTCAGTAAATTATTAACAATATTTTGATTTTTTCCAAATTTTTGTAGACCAGGACTGGATTCAACTCCCTGGAGGGCTGTTAACATTAACGTATTACAAAAGAGATAAAAAACATTTAAGAGAAGATAATATAGAAGTCTAGGCATCTACAGGGCTTATGACCTGTCATTGGCTGGTTTAAGTGGCCACTTTACACACTGTGTAACATTCACCATTTTGCCCATATTTGAACATCTATATCCCTTCGATTCTTTCATTTGTTAATGTTTGTGAAGTTAAAGAGCTGAAACCTTTATTTATGCGGGTGAGATTCATCTAATTGAAATATTTCACCTTCATACTAGGCAACGCCTGAAAAATATATTTTTTCAATTTCTATACTTCTTCAGGGACCAGGTGGATTTATCAAAAATATTTTGAATTTTTCCAAATATAGTCCTGTTGATGCTTGACTTCTATATTGCCTTCTCTTAAATGTTTTTTATCTCTGTTGTAATATGTTTAAGAAAATTATTAAGTTTTGGTATTATGGTGATAAACGACGTTATACTAGATGCGAATTTTCAGTAAAAATAAATCGAGAGAAATTTTACCGAAAATTCAACGAATGAAATATTTATTAATTCAAATATTTCGTCAAATACGGTTCGATATTAAATATGGAAACAAAATCAATCCATAAAAACAAAACTTTTCACCATCGACACAAAATTATGAATTTTCAATAATTTATTCCCATGAGTTTGAAAGTTTGATATTTGACTGGAAAATTTGAATGGGTCGGTATTTAAAATATTCTCGAAATTTCTAAATATTTCAACAGGTGGGTTTAAACAACTGAGTATCGGTCGGTGATTTTATGAGTAGAACTTTGCAATAAATAAAATACGCTTTATATAATAAAAAGATTATAATAACATAATAAAAAAATAATAAGTGAAAGTTTGCGTTTACATAATATTTTTTCATTAATCATATAATATAATGTATATTACGAATCAACAAATGTAATCAATATTACAGGACAATCACGTCCTGATGAAGAGACGGGTACGTCTCGAAACAAGTAGACATAAAATGTTTACTTACAGTAGTTAAAATGCTTGACCACAAAGTAAATTCTTTTAACATAAATACTTTAAATTATATAATACAAATTAATTATATTCCCAGAAGTAACTACAACTCAATCAGGAACTACAGTTAAACTAAAAAAAAAAATACTTATTTAGAAAAACAAAGAAACAAAGCAAGTTTAAATTTAAATATTAAATAAATGTATAATTACAAAATGTAAAACAAAAAGCTTGAACATTATTTTATTTCAGTAAAGAGGATATTGTTACCCGTCTTTTAAAAACAAAAGAGTTTAAAATATTGAATTTAGAATATATTCGTATAAAAGACACACATAATCGACAATCTACTTGGCTTTAATGTGCGGTCAAAATAATAAAGGAAATAATTAATTATATTTAAATTATGACTATGATGTTGCTTATATTTTCACGAACTACTTATCCTTACCAACTGCTTACCGGTTTTTGTTTACCGGTTGATTAATTTCTGGAGAAATTGTATTTGCTTACAAAAAAAAAAGATTTTGGCGTGAGATGAAATTGAGAGTTCAAAGATCGTGTGAAGTATTCCATTAGAAATTCCCCTTACAAATAAAGAAATACCCCTTTTTTTATAAATCAAATCTGTTTTACACCATGAGCCAGAAGAAAGTACTATACTTAGTGCTTATGTATTGTATTATCTCAAAAAATGAAATGCACATTTACTAGTCGGAGATCGTCACGTGGCTTCAATATTCGCATTAAAGAACACATGAGATTGAAATTTATTTCAACGGAGGGGGAAAACATTTTTGAGAAGGGAATATGGACGTCTAGGCATTTACAGGGCTTATGACCTGTCATTGGCTGGTTTAAGTGGCCACTTTACACTTTTTGTGTAACGTTTACCATTCTGCCCATGTTTGAACATCTACATTTCCTCAAATCTTCCGTCTGTTGACTTTTGTGAAGTAAAAGAGCTGAAACCTTTATCAAGTAGGTGAGATTTATCCGGCTGAACCAAATTACCTACTAGGAAACGCCTGAAAACAATTTTCCAATTTTTATACTTCTTCTTTTACCAGGTAGTAAATACAACAATGTTTGAGAGTTTGGAAATCCAGCCAGTATGCAAGCATTTGAAAATACTTAAACATTGTTGTAACACATGAGATGTTTAAAATAATTTTTTTTTTCAGAGTTTGCTAATCATCTTTTAACTTTAAATCACGATTTTGATAAGGATAAAGGAGTTAAAAATTTACATTCATGAGAAAGGACTTAAATTCAATGATATGGAGATTTTTCACATTAAAAAAACCTTAAATTTTTTTATTCCTTTTATAATAATCAAATAACTTTTCAGTATAGCCTACTTTTTTAATGAAAAATTAACTCCACCTCAACCTCCCTTTCCTCTTAACTCCCTACTAATTCTCATACATTGAAAACTGTAAACATTAGTAAATAAAAAGAAAGTTATCTGTAGACAACGATTACCGTTGGGTAATCTATAAAAATATGTATGTGAACCTATAGATTTAATACGTCAATGTCTGGTTGGATGGATGGCGACAATCAGATGAGAATTTTAAAAAAGCGTATGGTTGACGTGTTTGCCTACCGTGCTTTACGTTTTGGGTTTGATTCCTGGGATAGGGGTTTGATGGCGATAGTTGGTATACAAAAAGGTTAATTTAACTAAAAAACAGTAATTATGAAACAAAACTAGGATTCAAAATAATTAAGAAAGTTTAACAAATTACAACAGGGATGGAGAATACCTTAAATAAGGGAATATGGAATTCAAGGCATTTACAGGGCTTATGACCTGTCATTGGCTGTTTTAAGTGGCCACTTTACACACTGTGTAACATTCACCATTTTGCCTATGTTTGAACATCCATATTTCTTCAATTGTTCCATTTGTTGATTTTAGTGAAGTTAAAGAGCTGAAACCTTTATTGTTGTGAAGAGATTCATCTGACTGAATTATTTCACATACTAGGCAACGCCTGAAAACAAATTTTCAGTTTTAACACTTCTTCTTGGACCAGGTGGCCACTTAAACCAGCCAATGACAGGTCATAAGCCCTGCAAATGCCTTGACTTCCATATTCCCTTATTTAAGGTATTCTCCATCCCTGTTGTAATTTGTTAATCTTAATGACTCCCGAGGGGGTGAAATCCAGTCTTTTGTCTACGAACATTTGGACAAACTCAAATATTGTAATTGAGAAAGTTGTTGAGGACCACGTGACGGATCGTGGTCCCATGGGTAGCGCCGTGGACTCCGAATCAGGAGGTCCTAGGTTCAAATCTCACTCTACCAAAACTTATTTCCAATTTTCTAATTCGTTTTTTTACAAATAAAAGAAAATAGCTTAAATATTAAAATATTTAGTGATGCAGGTGCTTGTCACAAACGCGAAAAGTCAGAAGAATACAAATACGCACCTAATACTTAAAAGGAATGCGACGCTTAACAACTGACTGCACGTCAGATTAATTATGCGTAATCAAAATGGACAAAACCGACATTTTCTTTTCCAGTTTTCTGCACTTCAAAACTGAACCGACTTTGTTGTTTTTTTTTCAGAAAAAGTATTGAAATAAAATTTTGTGTGTCTGTATTTTTTGCGTTTTCCAAAAAACCGTTATCATATTTGTATACCGTACGTTCGAAGAAAGCATATAAAACTAGGCGCTATTAAGGGTTTATGGACAATTCTAGTTACCATAGTAAATCATTTATCCAAAACACCAAAACAATAGGGACACGCTTATGGTTAGTATCGATGTTGCAAAACATTGTTTTTGTGCCATAATCCGGAGAAAAAGACGAGAATACGTTTGTATGAAGAAAAGCGAGACCACTTTTCCTTTTAATTTAATTTCTAAACTCACCTGATCCAGTTTCAATAACTCTTCGGGGGTGTCAGGTAACTGTCCCAGAGTTAGGGGAGGGCTGATATTGACTTCCTTCCCCAAAGATCGTACCACTTCCTCCCTGTTGTAGCGGTCAGCAAACACACAAGAAGCAGGTATAAGGCCGTGGACTGTGTAGCTGATGGCTCGAACGAGGATCCTGAAACAAAAACAAAATATTTACATTAGATCATTCGGATTGACTCGTCAGCGGACTGCTCGTTTTTTGATACGAAGACATCACTTTTTCTATGTCAAAATGTAAAAATAAACAATGTTTCTTTCAAATAATATACTACGTATTTAAGAAGCTAAAAAACTTCTTTAATGAATTCTTTTTCGAACGGTATGCTACATAAAATACAAAATCTTAAAATTAATGTTAAGATTAAGAATAATACTTCACAAAAGCATCGCAGTTTAAGAAATTCCATTTTTATTTGCAGATTTAGGCCTTTTTATCTTAGTACAGAAAAACATTTTTGTAGAAAGTAAAAATACTTTAATTCCTAATATATATTTTTTCCGAATGATAATATACAACAAGTTTTCCTCTTATACAACGGTAAAACACTCATGAGTCAAAAAAATATATATTTGGATCTGGTCAACTGACAAGCCATAGACATTCAAAATTAAATGCTCAAGACCAAAATCTGGGGGAATTACAACAAAACCGTAATAAAAGATTAGTGACATTTGAGGACGGACCTTGCCTTGCTTGTAATTATTAATGCAATCTGCCCGATGTATTTTTTTATTTATTCTTACACTTTATATACATAAACAACTTATATACATAAAAGAGCGGGCATATTGCCTAAAAGCAATTTATTCCTATCTATCCAAACCGTTCAGATTGATAAAATTACTAGTACATGAACATTTTTTAACAGAATACAATTTTATACATCAGTATAAAACAAAAATTTACACTGTTAATTTTATACATGTATCAACTAAAAAATTTACACCATACAATGAAGAGAGAAGAAGAGAAGTGATAGGACGGAAAGAAGGGGGAGAAAGGAACAACTCAAATATTTAGATAAAGACAATTAAATCTTGATTTAAATGTAAATAAAGAAAGAGCGTCTCTAACATTGGTGCAAAGATTATTTCACAATCAAACAGCTACTTCGGTGAAAGAAACGGCAAGAAAATTAGAGCGGCAGAGGGGTATTAAAAGAATTCTCTCGTTACTAGAGCGAAGAAATAGTGCAAATTTATTTAATTACAATTTATTACAAAACAATTTCTGTATAATATAGTGCTACCTATCTAGGTTCATTTAAAAATACAAATGACACCTTTTTTCTTGTATCACGTAAAATTACTCAAATATCAAAAGTAATACACAAGTTTATCTGACATCTTAATTAAAGTAAAATAATAATAATCAGAAATTTTAAGCGGGAAACATGCGTCTAATAACAACACAAAATTAACAAGAAGCAGATCGATCTCTTGGTATCTACACAACGCACACAGATGCGCATCTATTTTCATCTACGAGGGAACAGCCAAACGTGAACCAAATGTTTTTACAGTTATTTACTAGGAAAAGGAGAATAGATCCTGTAAACTGGATACCAAAATAAAACAGGGACCGTTCGAGTAGCGTCTATCAACTTGTGAACCTTAGTAATAAGTCAAGGAATGCTATTTTTGTCTTGTTTTTTATAGTTTAATTTTTGTGCTGTTACATGTTCACTTAATTGCTATACTTACTAGTTGTTTGCTCAATGTATTATTATTGTGTTTTTTATTACTTTTTATTGTTTACTTTTTAAAATCATTCTTTTATTGTTGAAATTCTATTCGTCGATGCGTTTTGTAGCTGCAAGACTTTTTGTGATGTTAGCTATCATATTATTTTTATCATATTATGTAAATGTTATCAACTATCTAAATTTAGTAAATGGGGTCTAAAATTTCAACCGTCCATGCGCTCAGTAGCTGCGAGACTTGTTGTAATCTAACTTCTATTTTTATAAATTTGCTTTTTATTTTGTTTTTTAAAATATTACTTAAACTTCTTACTGTCCATGCGCTCTGTAGCTGCAAGACATGCTGTTATCTAGCTCCTATATATCATATTTGTAATATATCATAATTGGAGACGAGGAACTAGAATCCCAACCGTCCATGCGCTCTGTAGCTGCAAGACGTGCTGGGATATTTATTTATTGTACAGCGCCCTTGAGGTGATTTTCACAAAAATGGCGCTATATAATTTATCCAAACATTATTATTATTATTATTAGATAAACAGGCGAAGTGGTATTATTCATAATATTGTGAAGAAGTGATAGAATATGAATATTTCATCACTTAAAACACTCATAAGTCAAAAAAATAAATATTTGGATCTGATTAACTGACAAGCCATAGACATTAAGAATTAAATGCACAAGACAAAAATCTGGGGAAATTACAACAAAATCGTAATAATAGATTAGTGATTTTTTAGGACGGGCCACTACAGTAATTTTATTACAAATGCCCTTCTCAATCAACCATTTTAGTTTGACTCTTTAACAAATAATCTGTAGAATCACACGCCTGAATACTGCAAAAGTGATGGTGTATATTACAAATGGGTTTATAATATAATATTCTCTAACATCGCTCAAAGCTCAAGCTTCTAAAGGGGAGAAACTTAATATTTGCATTTAACAATAAAGTAAACTGATGCGCGCTTTTAGTACTCGTATATTGCTAAACCAAATTATCTCCACTTGAAACCGAAATTAGTGCACGAACTATAATGATTATTTTAAACGGAGAATCTTGTAATAATTATTTGTGGAGTTAACATATACTGAACATGGAAATTCTTTAATTTTACATTGAAGTTATTTATAATAATGTATTAATTAACATTCCAATTGAATGTAATTAATTTGCATGCTAAGTGTACATAAAGGAGCCGCAACCAAATTATGAGAATCTAAGTACGGGAAAGCAAAGAAAACATTTTGTTATTTACGTAAAGGGTATAATTAGGTAGGTATGAGTACTAATACTTTGAAATATTACCGAAAGAAAAAAATAATTATTTGACGCGTTGTTGAGATATAAAATCGTCATGCACCTTCGTTGAACGATGTACAGGGAACTGAAATCGTATGCTAATTGCAGTATACACCATGGTGTTATAGTAAAAAAAATCGTTATAATGTAATTGAGACACATTTTGCATATATATTTCTACCGACATATTGAACCCTTTTTATAAACTCTATTATGTGTTTTGTTTTTATGGGAAAATAAAATAAAAAATATGAAAAATAAAATAAGATATTTTTATAATTAGTTTCCTACGAGGCGCAAAGTTTGATTCCTTAGTGATTAATACTTATTTTAATCTCAGATAAAGGATTTTTGTAATACTAGTTGTACTATACTACTTTCGAAATTCTAAAAAATTGAGCAACGGAAAAAACATGCACATTTTTTTTCATTCTAGTTTTTTTTATTCTGACATAACATTTAAACCGATAAGAGAAATAGTAAGCCAATTTTTTTTTGTATACTTAAATTGAGAAAAAAATAGGGGTGGGGTGGCGGGAATTTTACGTATTGTATTATCAGCGCTCCGATTTTTTAATGTTTTGTATTTTTAAAATTACTTCGCTAGTGACGTCTTAAGTTCTCTATCCCTTCTTTTCGATGAATTCTGCTGATTGGTCAGTTACCTTGCCATAAACCGAAAATCTGTCACAACTCTCTTTTCATTGGTTGGTTCGTAAGAACTAGTGGCGTCATGCAAAGTAGTTCGTGTTTATTTAAATAATTTTTGTTATTTTTTTCATACATTTTCAAGAAACTTTGCCGTTATTTAATGCTAAAATTTAATGTTCTCATTTTTATCGCGAGTAAGAATTCACATTTCATATCAAATTTCCCGCAGGGCTGAACTTTCTTACTAAAAATAAATTTAAATTAGGTATATTCTCTTCGATAATGTTTTAGTGTTTTATGTAACATTCTGTACTTACAAAGTAAATAAAAAAAGCGAAATAAATAAACCATAAAAATGTTACATCTTACAAATGAAAGAAAAGGTATTTTGTTTTCAAAATCTTAAGACTTCGTGAGGGTAACTTATTGTGATAGCAATGGACCAAAAACCAAATCACGCGTCACTGATCACCTAACAAATGAAATTTCAGTGAGTCAATGATTTGTCAGAAGCACAATATTCACTGCCTAAGATATCTTTGTCCTTTCGCGATATATTTATACCCTACTCCCGGAAAGCTATCTTATATCCGGAAAGTTCTGGAACGGCATTAAACTCTTCATTATTCAAGAATGAAATTCTCCAGAGGAATTATTATAAAGAGATTGATGACATTAACCGATATGAAAAGGAAAAGTATTCCACGGGGAAGAGATAAGATGACTCAGAAGGATCTTTTTACCGGAGTAATATAAAATGAACTGGAAGGTTCTTGTTATTTTTACTTGGGCTTTCGATTAATTGAATTACTTAATTACTCCAGGAAATTTTAAGAACGGGAAGGCAGACTTATCGGATATTAAGTAATGATCCCATTATAACAAATGTCATTAGAGTAGACACCTATCTGCATCTAGTGTTTCATTTATTCTGTGATGTCTAAATCTTTTAATTTTAGAAACTTCTTATGTCTTTGTTTCGATTTATCTGTATAAACAGTAAATCATCAAAATACGTTTTTAATTTTTTTTTCCATATTAAATATCAAAATGAGTTGGACGCTAAGTTTACTTTCGAAGAGTAGCCGAGCCTGCATGCACTCATCTGCTCCTGTGCTCCTTTACTTTGCTTGTAATTTTTTAGGCAGTCTGCCCGATGTATTTATTTATTTATTTTTACACTTTATATAAATATACAACTTACATAGATAAAAGGCCAGCATATCGCCTTAAAGCAATTTTTTCCTGCCTACCCAAACCGTTCAGTTTGAGAAAATTACAAGTACATGGATATTTTTTAACAAAAATTAAAAATAAAAACAAACTAACAAATTTACACCATACAATAAAGAGAGGAAAAGAGAGGTGATAGGATGGAAAGAAAAAGGAAAAAGGAAAAACACAAACATTTAGATAATGACAATTAAATCTTGATTTAAATGTTAATAAAGAAAGTGCATCTCTAACATTGGTGGGTAGATTATTTCACAATTGAGCAGCTACAACTGTGAAAGAGGAGGCAAGAAAATAAGAGTGGTGGAGGGGTATTAAAAGAGTTCTCTCGTTACTAGAGCGAAGAAATAGTCAATGTTGTAAAAGAGGTTGGAAGAGCTCTCTTAGATAAACAGGCAAAGTGGGGTCATTGTAAAGAAGTGATAGAATATGAATGTTTCTTCTATGCCTGATACTGAGCCAGTGAGCGTGCGGTATTCGGTTGTGTTTATATGTACGGTATGTACATCTTGAAAATTGTAAAAATTGTCCCAACAACCAGAGCAAAGGATCACATGAGTGCATGCAAACTCAGCTATCCTGAAAAATCGGCTTTGGCCGAACATCACATAGAAATGGGGTAAAAGTTTTCCTTCGAGCCGATAATCTTAGGGAGACCAGAAAGTCACCAAACTCGATTGGTAAAATAGGCAATCGAGATCTACAAACATCCCGACAATGTAAATAAAGATGATGGAATGCGTGTAAAATCATCCTGGTACTCTGTGATAAAGAAATCACATAAAAACGTAGACTGTGAAGCGTCACAGATTTGAAAATTGACAAACTGTAGACAGTAACGATTGCAACACGGCACAAATCCTATGTACTAAAGGTTACACATATATCCACACTAATAACATCCACTCCGATGATGGACGCTGTCGGTAAATAGTATGAACAGTACACGTCATAATAAATCAGGAAAAATATTATGGTGCATCTGAACGGTCGTGAAAATCTAAGGAGCTTAATCATAAAAATGAGTTTATTTGGACCAGCTGGGTTCGTACACCTTTAATCAATGTATAAACCTAGCCGTCAAAGTAAAAATAAGCGAAGCTGTAAATGATCTAGAAACTATGGTTAAAGTACAATACGAAGCCTCTAGAAAGGTTGGTATTGAAATAAATATAGACAATACCAAGAATTTGAGAGCACCAAGAACACCGGGGACACCTGGCAATATATGTACTGGAAATAAAAACTATTCTTGCTGTCAACAAGTAACTTGGGCACAAAATTGAATTAATAAAACAAAATCTAACTGCCGAACTCTCCACTAAGTTAGGCTGCTTTCGAAAAGCTGAAACATATTTTCAGAAATAAGAAAATCCCAAATATTCCGTTTACAACTCTTGTGTTCTGCCAGCGACAACATACGGTCATAAAACCATGTCAATCATTACCAGAAGTGTTCACAAAGTTAACTGTACTCACCGGTCTATGGAAAGACAAATGTCTGGAGTCTCCTTAAGAGACCGAATGAGGAATGAGTGAATAAGACGTAAAAAGATTACCAATATCGCAGAAAGAGTGGAAAGAAAAAATGGCAGAGGGAGGCCATGTGGAGAGACAAGAAGTTGATAGATTGACTCCAAAATACTAAATAGAAGTGAAGTGAGGAGAACACAGGGAGATGGACTGATGATATCGTCGAACTCGTGGGACATGGATGGAAACAAGAGTACCAAGAACTGAAAAACATTTAAGATTTTGAAATGAAAATTAAAGTTGTTTAAAAATTAAAATTTAAGTGGAAAAAATATATTTTAAGGTTTGTAGTTTGTAGTGAGTATTTACAAATGGAAATAATATTAAAAATGAAGAAAATTTGTAAGAGTAATTAAGAATTAAGAATGGAAATAAAGAATGAAAAACATGCTCAGATGTAAAAGTAAAATAAAATAGTAATAACATTTTTTTTAAAAAAGGAAAAACATAAATACATATTTATTTTAAGGGATCCAAAGAAACGATGAGAAGAATCTTTAAGTGAAATATAAGACAGTAAATTTAAATTTAAATTTAGGTCAATTTAAAAAACATCTTCAAAATTAATGACACATTATAGTAAGAGCAGCAATATATTGATTTTATTAACATATATAATACAAGATACAAGTAATTAAAAGTAGTTTAAAAGTATAAAAACATGCCAATGGCAACAGAGAAAAAAGAAAAAAGAGAAAAAATAAAAAATAAAGAAGGAATAACAAGTATAGCAAGTAATCTTTAAAATTTGAAAAAGCAATATAAGGAGAATATGAATATGAATCGCTTTTTTAATTTCTAAGATTTCTAAGTTGTCTAATTTTAATATTTTATTTTCAACATGAAGTACTTTTAATCCAGTGTCTTTATTGAAGTTATGATTATTTTCTATCAGATGATTTGCAAATTCAGAAAAAATATTATTATTTAAGCATCTTAAGTGTTCTTCTACTCTAATATTAAAGTTTCTTTTAGTTTTTCCAATGTAGATTGAATCGCAATTATTACAATTTAATTGTGGTAACAATATTTATATTTAAAATACGCTTAGGTATGTCTTTTTTTTCATATTACTTAAAAATAATGTTTTTACTGTCTATTAAAAACAAGAAACATAAATTATTTGCAAGTGCTATTAAAAACACTTTACATTTCGCACAAGACGAACATTTTCTAGAAAGATGTAGCATTTTACTCGTATATGTTAATAGTGTCGAGCAGAGAAGAGTGGGTATTTCTGTCAGCAAATTATCTATCTCTCTTCTAGCAAGAATGTTTACCAAGCTCATGTTTGTTTTTAATTATGGAGCATATAGAAGTTCTCGGTTGAGAGTAGATCTCTACTCTGGTAGAGGCACTGAGAGCCACATGAGCTCAGGCGAAAGTTGTCGTCAAGTTGAGTGGTTCAATGAATCAAGTTTTAAACTACACTAACTCAGCTGAAAACGGTTTTTCGAATGAAAAATCAAATTGTTTTTAAGAATATTTATTTATTTATTTCATTTTTGCACCACAACAGGCAAGCTGACCATACATTTATCGATCTCCGTGGTGTAATGGTTAATACATTTGACACTCGCATAATACATTCGCACAAAAGGTTGCAGGTTCGATTCTAGATGAGAACACAAAAATTAAATGTGTTTTTTCTCAAGCCTGTAACGTAATAACGTAAATATCCAAGTTATTTACAATCAAAGCTAAGCACAGTGACAAAAGCATCCGATAGATTAGGTATGCCTATGTTGTCAAACAAAACAAAATGGCCGCCAATTTGTTGCTAACCAACATCGCTTGCGTACTATGAAACATAGTGATAGGGCTTCTCTAAAGGTTGATGCATTCATACTCTGAGCGCAGAACCCTTCGTGTATAGCAATGAACCCTACATAAAAATGTACTAAGTGTTATAATTGTTTGACTGTTTATGCTATGATACATCGCCTCTGTTACTTCAATACTTTTTATTTAAACCCTTTATTGATTGTTAATTTGCTGCATACCTATGTTATAACTTCTTATTCAATTTTTCTTTATTATTTTCTGCTGATTTTATTTCATGTATCTATCTTTTTTATACTGTGATCAGGTGTTTTGTTTTAATATAATTGTTTTTCAATATTATTTTTTACTTTGTTCAAGGTGTAAGCCAACGAAATAAATAAGAAAGCTTTGTGAGGCCGAGGATCGTAAGATAGAGGACCAGTCCTAAAGATGCATACTACGGTGAAAGCATAAGTTGGTCAAATAAAACAATGTTAAACTTAACCGAAGAGTTTTCATTGATAATTTTATCAAAATTATTAACTTTAAAGTTTTATCCAAAAACATCAATATTATATTTTTAAGTGTCGTCAGCATGATTCATTCCGGTGAGTTATTTCACATTATTTTTTATGTGTACAAATTAAAAAAAGTAGCCGTACTAAAACAAAACTGATTTATTATAGTGAATAACCACAAAGTGAGTGCTTCAAATGCAAATTTCATAAAATAAATAAATATTAATCGAGTGGTGTATTAAGAATCTACTGGACTGTGTTTTATGTTTTATGAAAATGTTATTCGTTCGTTTGTAATATCATTCGTCCGAGGTTAGTTAAATTGCACTCAGCGTATTTGAGGCAATGCTGCTTCGAAATATTTCATTATTAGTCTAAGTTATTACAGTCTGTTGCGGGAAGAGATGTTCCGATTTTGACCGCAGGGTTAAACCGAGGGACATAAATAACCCCCAGATGGCGTGATCTCTCACTGGACAAGGCAGGGTGCTTCCCACCCCCGGAAACTCTGAATAGGGAGAAACTTATTACCTCAAGGGTTGAAAAAAGAACCACTTCAAAAGCAGAAGATTCGAGGCCCTTGTACTATAAAAGAAGAAAGCGGGGTTTTCATTTTTATACGTATCATTTCCTGAGTTTGCCAATTTGAATAAATGATTTCATAAGCAATAAATTCAAATGGAATATAAAATATTCTGTTCAATTTTTCAAATAACTTAAATTACGTAAATACACAAAACGGTCTTTTCAGGTTGCTTTTTATTATTATTTTTCATCATCATCATCATTTACTAATCTCAGCGTAACCTAAAATTTTTTGTGAAGGTAAGATGATCAGTCTTACGCTTCAGGTACCAGTCCGGGGACTATAAAACATTCTAGTGTAAAAACACCCTTTTAATAAATATTTTTTTATCAAACATGTCGGGAATCAAGCCCGAGACCTCTTGCATGACAGACAAACGCGATGACGATTACACCACAAGTCCCTTGATTATTATTTTTTAAAAAGCATAAAATTATGGTGAAAAATATTTTTCACTTATTTGTTAATAAATTTGTATAAACCACTTAATATTTTTTATTTTTTTTAATTACACTTCGACCGGTTTCGAGGTTACTACCTCATCGTCAGGAATTTTACTAACTTATAATTACACGCGTTGCTATTTATATAATAAAATATTGTATAAAAGAGACAGAAAATTGAAAGAAAGAGAGAGAAAGAAGATAAAATAAATCATAACGGGAATAGTTTTAAAAGAGGACTCGAAGTTAAATTTAATTGATTATTTATTATTTGAAGTTTTTGATTAATGGCTTTACTAATTTCTAATCGTTCTAAATTATTTAAACGAAAACCATTTTTGTTGACATGCAAAATTTCTACACACGTTTCTTGATTAAATTCATGGTTTTCGGATATAAGATGATTTGCGAATTCTGAAAAATTATTATTACTCAGACATCTTATATGTTCTTTGATTCTAACTTTAAATTTACGTGAAGTTTTTCCAATATAGAAATTTTTTATGTAAAAATTTCCAATATGTAATTAAAAAAAATAAAAAATTTAAGTGGTTTATGAAAATTTATTAACAAATGAGTGTAAAATGTCATACCACAAAGTGAAAAATGTTTTTGATAACAATAAAAATATTTTTTTTTCCAAACAAGCTGACGTGTGACGCGATTTTAATTGAATTTAACTCTGTAACTGAGAGTTAGGCAAATAACTTGGAGGTCCTTCGTCGGATATTGTCATTCATCCTCAAAATAAAAACATTTAAAACTTTATATCTATTAGTACGTTGTGTTTAAAACTGTCTAAACATTTTTTATTTCTCTCCGCATATTGGATCTTCTTTGTATATTATCTAATTGAGGAAAGTTTTAAATGATTTGCTAAAGATAACAATTGATTGTAATTAAATAAAGTAGTTGGAATATGTAGATTAAATAAAACGTATTTTAGAAATCCCTTCTGAACGCGCTCAAGTGAATCAACATGAACACTTTAATGGGGCAACCAGACTGGAGAAATATTTTCTAAACGAATTCTATCCAGGGAGCAATAAAGTGATTTGATTGGTGCGATATTTTCTAATTTGCTGATAAAAAGTAAATGTTATAATAATGTATATTAAATAAATAAGTTTATTGTTTAGTGCCCTTGGCACGGGTAACCCCAGTAAGGTTACATTATTTTTGATAATAATGTGAACATTGTTTACAATTCAAAAAATAATATTTTTTTTAATTGGTAAAATTATCAATGAAAACTCCTTGGTTATGTTTTATTTTATTTAATTTGACTAAAAAAAAAATGATGAAAGTAGGTTGAATGCTGTCGAAATGCGATCCCTCAGGCGAATGTGTGATAAAACGATGTAAGATAGGTGCACAAATGTCGAGATCCGTGAAGTGTGTAAGGCTGAGACATGCATTATTGACAGAATAAAAAAAGGGGTGCTGCGTTGGTTTGGACATGTAGAGCGAATGGACAGCGAAAGAACTGCTAAAAGGATCTGCGATGCAAATGTTGATGGATGCAGAAAACGAGGAAGACCGAGAAAGACATGGCACGATCAAGTCCATCAAATACTTGAAGATGGACATGTCAAAAGTCGGAATAATTGGCGCGCGTGCATGAGAAGATGTATGAATGTAGAGGAAGCGAGATCTGTATGCAAAGATAGAGTGTTGACGCGTTCTATCCTCTCTGCCTACCCCTACGGGGAAACGGCGTGATGGTTTGCTGTTGTTGTTGTAATTTGACCAAATAATGCTTTCACCGAAGTATGCATTTTAAAGACTGTAGCTAAAACTGTATTTACTTGCATCACAATAGCCTGTGTTTATTAAATGTAATAATGTTAGATTATATTATAATAATCGTTGTTTTGAAATGCTTTTACCCCGACACCCTTCATATAAGTCACCAAAAGAAAAATACTATAAGCATGCATGTAGCATCGCTTATTTAAAGGTATGCATTACGTTACCGCACCATACTTGTTTGCAATGTTTATTAGAAGCGCCAGTGACGGGCATGACATGTGACGTTTCAGCGACGAGACGCCAACTTTGGGTTTTGTGCTTGTTTCAAACCCAAATTTTTTAAATGGATGTTCACTATTTATACATAAGAATCGTTTTTATTTTCAATTGTATATGTTTTGTAACTTTAATTATTTAAAAAAAAATATTTGTTTTTTTGTTTGTTGAAACAATTTGCTATTTGGCAATAAGCTCGCCATTATACAATTTACATTATGTATAAAAGTTAAATAAAATAAAATAAAATAAAAAGTGTCCATGCATGATGTGTATAGGCACTAACATAGTAATGTGTAGGTACATTATGTTTAAGTTGGGAGCGGCGTGAGGTGGCCGGCTCCATCTATTCGAGTTTTGCCTTCCTAGTCACTCACACGTCCTTGCTAATAAAGTCGAATTTAACTCTCTAATATAATTGCTATACGAAATATCGGAGTATCATAATTATACAATAAGTAATAATCGAACCTATTAATTGTGATCACTTGCTCCTAGAGTATTTAAGGATCTAGGCCAAGATTTTACAATATTTTTTCAAAAAATAACGTTTTTCCCTGTAAGTAAAATAAAACCACTGTTAAGCCCCATTTTAAATGATTTAATATACTTTAAGCATATTAAAAATGACTTACTTGATCAGAATAATATTATTTAGTACCCATCTCAACTCTTAAGAGATACTTAAAATACTTGCTTTCAAAACGACTCAAGAAGGTCCGGTCCGGTAAAGATACCTTTTTGATTTCTGAAATATTTCCCAACTGGTTAAGCAGGCTTATCCTTATCATTAATAAGTGACGTCTCTCAGACCCAAATTTTCGTTGACAAATTCTTCCCCGGGGGAGAGACGAGTATAGGGGACCGGCCCGGGAGGGGATTGTACCCAACTTTGGAGCGACAATCCAGTCCAGGACAACACTGAAGGAAGACATTACGGTTACCCAAGAGGATCTGAAGGGAATATTATTACCTAACGATGGATGTGACGATATTGCAAAATAACGATTTATGGATAATGGAATTAAAATTAATCAATAGTCATCATTAAATGTATTCAATTATGTATAGAAATCATAAAATATAATAATTACATTTCATTCAAAGGAGAAAAAGATAGTCTTCAACAAAAAAAACAAAATTAATTTATTTATTTATACTTTTACATTGTGTGTATTCTTTTTTTTATTCAGAATAATGTTCCCTCACTGTCTCGTGCCGAGGGAAACATTTTACAAAATGTGAAACATGCCCAAGATTAGCTATTTAACAAAGTTAACATAATAACCCTGATGTATGGGAGCGAAGTATGGACTTGGAAAAACGGATATGAAAGTAGACTGAATGCTGTCGAAATGCGATCTCTCAGGCGAATGTGTGGTAAAACTATGTAAGATAGATGCACAAATGTTGAGATCCGTACATTATGTAAGGCTGAGACAAGCATTATCGACAAAATCAAGAAAGGAGCTCTGCGCTGGTTTGGAGATGTAGAACGAATGGACAGCGAAAGAACGGCAAGGAATATTTACAATGCGAATGTTGATGAATGCAGAAATAGAGGAAAACCGAGAAAGACATGGCATGACCAAATCCAACAAATACTTAAAGATGGACATGTCAAAAGTCGGAATAGTCGGCGCGCGTGCATGAGAAGATGTATGAATGTAGAGGAAGCGAGATCTTTATGCAAAGATAGAGTGTTGTGGCATTATATCCTCTCTGCTTACCTTTACGGGGAAACGGCGTGATGGTTTGTTTGTTTTATTTGTTTTGTAATAATAATAATAAAAAAAACGTAATTAATCCAAATGATTATAATTAACATAATGAACAATAAAAAACTATTTATTTCATAAAAAACATAACCAATTTATATAGACCAATTAAAAAAATTCATAAACAGTTCACACATTTTACCCATTTGGCTTGATCCACTCATCGATCCGTGCGCAACCCACCTCCACTATCCATTTCTTAATAGCAATTTTGTATTCTGAGAACTTACTAATTGTCCTTATGGATAATGGAAGTAGATTGTACAAACTGTAATATAACTGTTAAATATGTAATATAACTGTTAAGGACTTGTGTAATACAGTGAATCTAAGGATCAAATATACATAAATGATAAACGAACTCCTGCAAATAAATAACTGCTCTGACTCGCCAAGGCTAGAAAAGCATATGGTTATAAATTCATATGGACAAGAAACGGAAATGCATTTGTGAGAAAAGATTAGAGTCCCCTGTTTTGAAAATCCAAGATGCTGATGATATTTCACTACAACAATAAAAAGGAACCATTAATTCATTACTAATTACCAGATACTTCTTCGCTTTGACTTCAAATTGGATACAAAAAAACGTTTTTTTGTGAATTTTGTATTTTACCGAATTCAGTAAAAACACAAGACAATATTTCCTAGAGATAATAAACAAAAAGAAGTCATTACCTTCTATCTACCGAGCTATATTATACATACCAATCCTTCCGAACATACCGGTATGACATTTTTTCTTAACAAAGAAATAACTAATACTATTTATATTACTCTAATAACATTTTACTACTCAAATGCCGTTCACATAAGTTTAACTAAAATTTAAAAAATAACCAACCCTTACTTTATATCGTCCACCATCTCTAGATAGTAAAGTCTTCATTTACGAATTACAAGAATTTATTAGAGATATTGTTATTTGGAAAACATTGATTTTTCATTTGAACTTTAACATATATTTTTGTGACTTATATTAAAATATTTAAACTGTGTATTCTTATTGTGCACGCGCTGCAACGCAAAACTGATAAAACCATATTAACCCACGCACGGGCTATGCCTACGTAGGTTCTTTTTTCTTATTTTTTTCATTCTGTTTTTTTTTTTATTTGTATGCAATGTAATGTAAGAAAAAAAATTACAACAAATGTTAAAAATATGCCATAAAGGTTCGGAGCCTATTTATTTTATGAAAAAAAAATCTATTTTAGTATTTAAATAAAGTAAATTATGAAAAACGATCTTATTTAATTTCATTGAAAATAATCAAACCAGAGATTAACAATGCACCTTTTTAATTCCCACCTACAATTCCTCTTTCTTTTCATACTCATAAGTATGGTGTTCATGGCAAAAATCAGTAGTGAATTGATATTTTTTGGATCAGGATTATTTTTTTATAATAAATTCATTTATTTAATGCCCGGCAAACGCAATAACCAGAACCAATACATTATCACACCGGCTAATCTCCACTAGATTTCCCTTTGCAGGATTTTTACAGGAGAATATCCGCTGAATACATTTTGAATTAATACAATTAACGTCAGTCCACCCATTTTTTATGGTGGTGTGTAGATTCGGGCAATGTGTGTGAAACGAGCCATACAGAAATCAAAGAAATTAGCGACAAATAGGACAGGTGGAAGAATTTAAAATAATTTAGTCAAATGAATTTTACCAACAATCTCACACGGAAATTTTTCAGAAATGCAGATTTTTAAATAGAGGTTTTCAACAAGAGGATCAAGAAAATGAAATCAAAAGCAATGTCCCAGAACTGCCTTATGTACACGGAGGCGTTGGCCATAGCCCTGTTATATTGATGTCCGAATTATGATTTGTCACTGCACATAAGGATGGACTGATAGCCAAACTAACTGAAACTGTTAAAACAATCTCGAATCCCGTAAGAATCCATTTGTATTTCGGTATCGAAAGTGAACTTATGGAAGGAAGCGCTAATTATTGTTATCAGTGCGCTTATTAATCACCATGCTAATCGTTGTTTATTTTTCAGAATAAGTTAGCCAAGAGTATTGTTTTGTGGTGAATTTCAAATATGAAGGTAAGTTTAAATATTTTTATATCCTTTTACGTAGTTAATGTTTTGCGTTGACACAAAAATGTTCTTTACGGATCAGAATGCTGGACTATGAAGAAAAAGCACCAGCAAAAAATTCATACCAGGTATAATAGATAACATAAATTGAGTAAATTTATAAATTTAAATCAGAGACACCAACCAGGGTCGTTATTACCGTAATATGACATTCGATATGGATTTTTCTCTTCTTAGTCTGTGATTCAGTATAGCTTGTTATCATTCCGATGGTACGATATTTTCCCAAGACAGTGTTTCCACAATACATTGGCCACATTAAATATTCGTGGCACAGAAGTACCTCAGCCAGATGGGACCTCCCGGGCTCGAGTCTGAACCCTGACTTGTCAAACGATGTCAAACACAATACTTATATATTACGGAAGATCAGCCCAGGTAGAGGGGAGATGGAGACGAGGGAAGGGGTGATCGGGGAAATATCAAGCCTCTGCATTGCGATAAATACTCATTTCACACAATTCAAAACAACAAAGGGATTAAACAAAACATAACGAGTTTTATCATTTTAAAGACAAGGAGAACCGAGTAATTCCGGATTGTTAAAAACATAACTTTTCACATCAAAGAAACCAAAAAGAGAGAAATGAAATGAAGATGTTTTTTTTTTTTTAAATGAACTAAATGATAGCTGAAGTAGGCAAGTATTATATTTCATGTAATCTATGCTGGCATAAAAATAATTTCATGTTATGTTGTATTTTTTGTGATGATTATAGAATAAATAAGTCTTTCAGAGTCATTTTATTTTAAATAAAAAACTGTGTTCCGAAATCGGGAAAGTTTTTTATGTAGGAAGCTTATGTAAAAACTAAAATAATATGTTATATGCAACCTACTATGGGAAACAGGAAATCAAAATGACATAAACAGGCTACAGATACAGCAAAATAAAATATTAAAGTTAGTATATGATCTCCCTTATCTAACGGCAATTAAAGAACTCTTTAAACAAACTAAACAATTAAATGTAACTGAACTCATTAAACTAGAATCCTTAAAATTTATTCATAAATTAGTGACTGATGTAATTGTAGACGAAGAACTAAAACGTGAAAAAAAATGAAGTAAACATGTACGCAATACGAGAATTATATCAAAACAATATCATATGCACAACATTCCAAAACGAGACAAGGACGATCAAGACTAATAAACCAGAGACTGAAATTTTACAATAAACTACAAGACAAACTTAACAAAAGACTCAGACAACTTTTAGAAAAGATGTTAAAAACATCATCATTAACAGTAGAATATGAGTTTAAAAAAATAATCTTATTTTTTATATCAATGTCATTAAAATAATTTATTTTTTATGATGTTAGTAATGTTTTTTAATAAACAAACTATGTTATGTATATAAATCAGGAATAAATACGACTAAAATGAACCTTTACTACAGCTTAAAGGTTAACAAGGCAGATTTCGAGTCAAACAAAATATTCATTTATATATTTACACTATTTTTTTATTTGGCACAAAGCAGCATACAAAAAAACAGATACACATACATGCCAGACTGCAACTCATTTGTATTTAAAATACGAACGAGACAAACAAACAGCACCTTGACAGTTGGCAGCCCTGTTACAAAAGGTACATATTAGTTAATTACTTTATCAATCAAAATTGTTATGACTATAAAAACAAATCAATTACATGCCGATGTGTTGTGCATTGCTTTTACATGTTTTAATTTCAAATATTACAGTCATGGGTATGACTATCTTTAACTTTGTAATTAATTAATTATATGATTAACAAATCTGACATTTAGGGGCGTATTAAATTACTCTCCTTGTCTCTGGTGGTTACTCCAGATCAAGACAGTTACGGCTTTTTGTTTTTCCCGGGTGTAAAACCAATTAACCATTGATGATGCCCCTGGGAAGAATTATCGAACTAATTAACTGTCTTCCTTTTAATTTCAACCCGTATCATCCAAGTTTTACCTCTAGAAATGAACAAAGCAATTTACCAATCTTATTTCACATATTCTATTAGTAATTTACATCAGTAAAATGTCATGTTATCCGAAGTTTTATATAGCAAACTTCATGGGTACTTGTAATTATATACATATATACGTTATTGTTTTGTTAATTTAATACTTGTTCGAAGGAAAGATCATCTATCTTACGCTCAATATGAGAAAACTTGAGTAAAAACTCCAAATGCTTGCAGACTGGCTGAACTTTTTTCCTAGGGAGTTATTTAAATTTATAATATTTAAATTTATTTCAACAGAGAAGAACAAACATTATTGAGAAGGGAATATGGAAGTCTAGGCATTTATAGGGCTTAAGACCTGTCCATTCACCATTTACTTGTTCTTTTTTGTACCATGTGATATTAGTTTACCAAATTGAGTGGTGTATATGCTAAAATATTATATAACCCTCTAAAAATAGTACAAAGATGAGTTATTTAAGTAATTTTAAAGAAATCTCCAACATTCGATATGGAAATTCTATATAAATTAATTAAAGTTCATACAGTAGACAATTTTTATAAAACAAATTCCATTATACAAATTTATAAAAATAAAAAAATAATTGAATAAGTCACTCAGATACCATAATAACAATTAAATCCCCATATTCCACACAAGTCATGGTCAAAATATCTTTGTCTTTAAAGGTGTAAAAAATTATAATAATCTCCCCAATGAACTAAAAACTATTAAAACTAATAAATCAATAAATAAATTCAAAGTAAATCTAAATAAATTTTTTGAACAAGTGTAAAAACTGTATTCAATTTTAATTACTATTATTATTATTTTATTATTATTTTCTATTATTATTATTTCTTGTATTATTATTTTCTGTTTTTATTTGTATATCCTACAAGTTTTTTTTCTCATGTACTCGTTTATTCAACATTATATGAATTCTAATAAATAAATAACTATAACAGTGTAAGTCACTCTCCAAGCACAAGAGTTAGTCTCTTTTTTTGGAGATTTACAGTTAAAACATTTAAAAGATGCATAAAAGTAGATTTGTAAATATAAAATAAAAAAATCATGTACCATTTATGAAATATATTAATAAAAAACAAACAAAAAAATAGTTTCCATGAACAATGATTCTGAACAGCAACCAAAAGTTAACTCTTGAAAGGTCGTGCTACAAAATTACTTTAAACGAGGTGATATAACATCGTGTTACCTCATTTGAATATTGAAAAAAAAACTTGAATACATTATCTTAAATAATTCCTTTTCCATAATTCATACAAAATATCATATAATTTAGACCTGTTAGAGCATAGTAAATTTGAAATCATGAATGCACTAGTCATATAACTAGCGTACTCTCCCGCTAACTGCCAAAAAACCAACTGATTAAACATATTTCTTGTTTTAATTTGTTCTTTTCACACAAACACCGGCCACAGAGCAGCGTCTCTGTTTTTCTTCTTATAAATTCTGTTTTCTTAAAAATTGCCCTTTTTTATACAGTAAAACATATTAATTGTGGTATTGGCATCACTTTCATTCGTATAATTATTCTTCGCTTAAGCTAGGGTTTCCTAGGACAGCGGTGCCCGTATTTTAACGGCCGTAGTGAACGGTGATGCGGTGGATAACCGTCGTAACGGTTACTAGAGTGTGGTTTTCTAGGAAAACGGTGTTATCAACACCATTTAACACCGTTTCCCTAGGAAACAACTCTCTAGTCGACGTTACGACGGCAGTCTACCGCATCACCGTTTACTACGGCCGTTAAAATACGGGCACCGCTGTCCTAGGAAACCCTAACTTTAGTAAGGATAAATATTTTTTGTTTACATAACACAACACAGATGAAAAGCATTTTGGAGAAGAGAATATAAAAGTCTAGGCATCCACAGGGCTTATGACCTGTCGTTGACCGGTTTAAGAGGCCACTTTACACGCTGTGTAACATTCACCATTCTGCCTATATTTGAACATTTATATTCCTTCGATTCTTCCATCTGTTCACGTTTGTGAAGTTGATGAGTTGAAACCTTTATTGTTGCGGGTGAGATTCATAAAATTGATTTGTTTCACTAGGCAACGCCTGAAAATATTTTTCAATTTATGTACCCAAAAAATTGTTAACTTTTTTTGTATTTAAATCCAGCATATTTAGACAATTTTCATCCGATGCGAAAATATTCATTTGATGATTACAAAGAATACAACCTTATAATTTAAATAAATGAGTTGATAAATATCAAACGCAGGAATGTCTACAGCGATCCTCCAGTGTCCATGTGAACCTACTAGCTTCTGCATTGAAACAAAGTTTTTTGACAGTGTTTTATTGTTAAAATAAGGACATGTTTCAACTTGAACAGTACTGAAATGATATTTTTTTCTCTCTAGATGTTGTAAAACAAATATTTAAAAAAATTAGGTGGATATACTTGCGTTTGATATTTATCAACTCAAATAAGAGAGATATATCAAGTCTTGTACCCTATGTAGACCCTTGTTACACAATATCTACACAAGAGTTAATAGTACTAGGCAAGAATAAATAAACCTAAGGTGAGAAAGTGGTGAGCTTACGAAGTGATAGGTTTTGTGTTTACAGCAGCGGGTGGGAAGTAAAATAATAAGTCTAGAAGCAAAGTTTAGAAGCTGTTCGTACTGTCTTAAAGGAGGGTACTACGCGCCCCCCTACAGCAAGCTGGATGTGTTGTTTTATCGCAGTTTACTAATAATGCTAACGGTCTTGTTATAATGGACGGTGATTAACGAACGACGTTCCAGCAACTTTCTTACAACAAGTTTGATCAACTATGAGCATTTGTAATTATATGATGTATGAAGGCACTAAATAAGGATAAGCTTAAGGCAATGGAAACAGAAGATGAGTGGGAAGTAAAGAAGTTTGTTCGACGCAATTTGAAATTCTGACAAGGCTAATATTTTGTACTGAGATAATGTATGTAAGTAAGCCGTCAAGATAATCATCATTGCTTCTTTATCTTAACCAAGCGATGCGTAGTTCTGCGTATTGGTATTCTAATCGCAACGTATCTTGATCATCCAATTCACGAAAGCAAGGTGATCAGTCTTATGCTTTTAGGCCCCCGCCGTCTTATGGTAAAACAATGCATCTCAAAAACACTTGAACTGAGATAGAGCATAGACTATCGGACCATTTTTTTAATACCAGTTAGTTATGCTACATTGACTAAATGTGGGTTTTATTATTTTTTTTTCAATGATTTATTTGTAAGTTCAACAAGGATACAAAAAACAAATACAAATTTTAAGTAAGCATTACTAACATTATATTATTTATTGTTTCAGCGTTTACTTTGTGGAAAGACATTTTGAATTTATTTAAAATAAAACACTTTGTAAATTTTTAAGTTTATATTTACACCTGAGGATGGGTAATACTGATAACTCGAAACTAGTCGTGTATTTAATGTAATAAACTCTTGTGTGGTAAATTAACAAAGTGTTTTATTTTAAATAAATTACTAACATTCTTTATACATATCTTCAATTGTAGAACTCCACCATATTTCATAAATTATATAAAATAAGTGTGTAAAGTCAATTTAAGTAATAATAAAGATTTATTTTAGTGAAAGATAAGAATAAAGATTGAGTCAAAGAAATCAAATTGAGTCAAATATAAGAAACTACTTTTTTTTAAGAAAAGAAAAGAGAAAATAAGAGTATATATAAACGAAAATTGTGAAAACAGTCAATATAAATTTTCCACAGTGGTGTAAGCTATTGATTAAGTACATTATCAGTATAAAAAAAATCAATTTAACAATAAAGAAATGTTAGGCACTTAGAAGTTGCAAATAAAATAAAAATACATATATTTATATCCCGTAATAAAAATAAAGTAAACAGAAACAAGATAAATTTAAATTTAAAGAATAAGAAAAGAAAAAAAGTTATGTAAAAATAATGTAAAAGGTACAAAATATAATCATGAACCTACGAGTACATACAAAATTACTGACATAATTACAGGATATAGGTTACAAATTACAGATTACAGGAGACAATTAAAAAGATTCTAGTAAAAATATTCAACTGTGTACGTACACTGGAGAGTGGTGTTTTTTTATTTCATAACAGTGAATTTATAATAGCCAATTTATTTAATAATAACATGTTTGATAAATGGATATTTCAAATGTTACACAAAAGAATATATTTTTAAATAAAATGGATGCTGCTTATTTGACCCGCATTGTGTTTCAATTGTTTAGTGTTATTTTATCGTGCTTTTGTTTTCAAAAGAATTAGCGAGACACGAGAGATTGTCATGGAGAGTAAAAATATTTATTATACTATTAATTTATTGCATTCTGCAGAAATCGAGTAAAAAATATTTCGAGAAACAAAGTTTTAGTGTAAAATTCATATTTGAAGCACAAGTTTTGTGGCTAAGTCTAGGCATCGACACGGCTTATGACCTATATGTTGCTGGTTTAAGTGGCCACTTTACACACTGTAACATTCACAATTTTGCCTTTCTTTGAACATGTATATTCCTTCAATTCCTCTATCTGTTGACACTTGAAGTTAAAAAACTGAAACTTTTATTCATGCGGATGAGATTTATCTAACTTAATTATTTCACGAACATAATAGGCAAAGCCTGAAAATATTGTTAAATGTTTGTATTTCTGCTTGGCGTTCTATTTTTTGGCATAATTATAATTAAGTCATAAGCCTTGTAGATGCATGGACTTTAACAATCTCTTATCTTAAATGTTTTCAATCTCTATTGTAATGTTATTAATTACAACAAAAAAAAAACTTTGTTACTAATCATTTTTTATTTTATTACTAGTCGATTTTGAATCAATTCATGCTTCTTTATCGATGCATTTTTGAGAATTAGCAGATAACAGTCAGCTATTGTCGACTATTACATGCATAAATTAATTAATATCAAACATAGGCAGAATGGTTAATGTTACACTGTCTAAAGTGGCCACTTAAACCAGCCAATGGCAGGTCATACGCCCTGTAAATGCCTAGACTTCTATATATCCCATTTGATAAAATGTTCTCAATCTCTGTTATAATACGTTAATATTGACTTCTTGTGTGGCTGTGATGTCACACTAGTCTACATATGACACAAGACTTGTTACTTCTCTCTTATTTTTTAAATGATGAAGTTGTATTTTTTTTTTCACCAAATTTGACATTTTCGCACCAAATTTGGAAAGTAAAATTTGTATAACTGTGCTGGATTTTAATTCAAACGATATTTATCATTGCTATGCAAAGAATGAATGTTCTCCAATACAGCAAAAAATCTGTATAAGAGAGAGCGCGAAGATAGAACTCATAACAAGGAAGACCGAGACGCTGTTTTGTCAGTGTTTGTGTGAAAAATATTCAGTCGGTTATTGACAATGATGTCGGCCTCGTGGTGCAATGGTCAGCGCGTTTGTCTACCATGTAAGAGGTTTCGGGTTCGATTCCCGACATCATCATCATCAGCGGCGCTACAGCCCGTTGTGGGCCCTGGCCTCATCCAAAATTTGTCTTCATTCGTTCCTGCACCCCGCGACTCTTCTCCAGTTCGTCAGGCCAATCGTCCTAATGTCACTTTCCACATAATCCAGTCATCTTAATTTTGGTCTGCCTCCGCTTCGTCTGCCTCCGCTTTGTCTGCCTTCCGGAGTGGTATAAATAATATTTTTTGGGGTACGGTTATCATTTATTCAGTGCACATGACCCAACCATTGTAATCTTCTTATTTTGATGAATTTGCGCAATGTTGGGTTCGCCATACAGTGCCTCTAATTCATGATTAAACCGTCTCCTCCACATTTCGTTTTGGTTGACAGCACCAAATATCTTCCTTAATATTTTTCTTTCAAAAACTAATACCATATTTTCATATCTTTTGGTCATAAACCAGCATTCGGCACCATATACAATGACCGGTCTAAGGAGAGTTTTGTAAATGATGGTCTTAGTTTTTTTAAGTGAGCAATTTTGATCCTAGATGTTTAATCAAGCCATAATAACAATTCCCGACATAGTTGACACGAAATAATTATTTAAAAGAGTGCATTAACACTAGAATATTTCATAGTCCTTGGACTGGTACCTGAAGCGTAAGACTGATCATCTTACTTTCCGAAGCTTGTGGTAACACGATGTTACATCACTGCGCTCAAAGGAATTTTTCACCACAGTATTTTAAGAGTTAAAGAAACAAAGCCTCCGTGATGTAGTGGTCAAGACGCTTGATTCACGCACGGAAGGTTCCGGGTTCGATTCCCGGTGAGAACACAAAAATTAAAATGTGATTTTTCTCAAGCCTGGGTGCTCTGTGATGTAATTCACCACTGTAATTAGGCCTCCTGGCCTGTTGTGGTGCAAAAAAAATGTAAAAAAAATAAAAAAATGTAAAGTTTAAAATTATTCAGGAGGTAGATTAGACTTTAAATCGACCATATTTTTAATAGATTTTTTTCTTACCCACAACTAATAAACACATCCATGAAAAAAATATCTTAGAAACATCCTACCTACGCTTCTAATAAGTTCGACTTATACGGTATTTTTGTTCCCGAATACACATCACTCTCCCAACCGTTAAAAATAAATAAATTTAACTACTCTGTTCGAAGTCAGATAGTCGAAATCAAATAATTCAGTTAAAAATAGATAAATCATTCCCGAATGACATTTAACGGATACTCCATCACAATCCGACATTTGGTTTTCAGAATTCCACGGTAACTCACATTACAAGTAACTTCAACATCGAGTCTTTTTCAATGTATTTTAGATGAATAATGTAAAAAAATTTCAACAATGTTTTGAGTACGTTGCTTTACAACTGCTGGAGGCGCAATGCAGAAACCTGGGTGAAGATATTTGTGACATCCCATCGGTGATAGGCAATAAAAAACTTACAGGAGAGGTAGTATCATACATGATCAATAAAGTGCAGGCAATTGGTAAAATAAACCAAAGTAAGGACCAAAATGCCGAACACTCTTCTAGTAGAACGAAAGGCCTGTTGACTACTGCCAACAGACCGGCTTCTTCTGAAGAGTTTTAAGTGATTTTCTCTCCAGATCAGCAAATGCTTTTTTACTTTTTATCAACGATATTACAAAAATTTTTAATGACGTCATGTTTTTACTTTTTGCGGATGACCTTAAAATTTATAGGGTGATAAAGACCTTTGAAGATTGTCTGTCCGTTCAACAGAACCTCAATTCTCTAGATGAGTGGTGTAAAGAAAATAAAATGTACTTAAACACTAAAAAATGTCAGATCATTCGTTTTCATCGAATAAAAAAACCGCTCATTTTTTGTTACAGTATTGGCGGTGTCAATCTTTCTACCGTATCAATGATAAAGGATCTCGGGGTATTTTTTGATGAAAAATTGTCTTTTGTTTATCATGTCAATGAAATTTCAAGCAAGGCATTAAAAATGTTGGGCTTTATTTTGAGAAATACAAAAAACTTCAAGTCCATCCGATCATTGAAAATATTATACTGTTCTCTTGTAAGAAGTAATTTAGATTTTAATTCATCAATATGGTCACCCTGCTATAATGTTCATGTTTATAATATAGAAAACATTCAACATAAATTTCTACGATATATAAACTACAAACTAAACATTCCAATTCAAAATGTGAATTATGACTATTTATTAACACTGCTTAACCTAACAACACTTTCTGAAAGAAGAACTATTAATGATCTCATTGTACTGTATAAAATTGTAAACTCTCTTTTTGACGCACCAAAAATACTTGAATTGATTAATTTTAGAGTACCGGCTGTCAACACTAGGAGTACTTTATTGTTTCATTGCTCCAGTACTTCTTCCAACCAACAAAACAATTCATTGATACCGAGACTGCATAGGTTAGGTAACACTTATGGAACGGCTGCAGACATTCTGTCCAATTCTTTACAATCTTATAAGTCCAAAATATCAAGTTTATTTGTAGCTGCTCGTCAAACCATTATTGACAATTCAATTTCATAATTTAAAAAAAATACTTACTTGTTTATTTTTATTACCTTATACTTGTTTTTTTATTTTTTACCATTATATCAAATTGCACTGTAGTATTGGCAAATACGTATTTCATAGATACATATTTTTATTTCTTATTTTTTCGTAATAATATATGCTTGCTTGTTTATTAATTTAACTTAAAAATGTCTTTCTTGCTTACCGTACCACTTTATTTATTGTTTGCCTTACAGAATTTATTTCATAAGCTTATATCTTTGCATTTTTTGTTTATATGCTTACTGTTTTTTCTTGCATACCTTTGTTACTATTGTTTTTTTACTTTGTAAAACTTTTTATCATATTCTTTCTAACTAATTTCACATATTTTTTCTGTATATTCTGTTTATTATTTAGTATGTTAGCATGTAATTCATTTTTATTTTTTGTAAATGCCTTTTGGGCGTTAATGAACAAAATAAATAAATAAATAAATAAAAAATGCGGAGAAGTTCCTGATTGCCCCACATTAGAATATCCTTCCTGATTCCAAAAATTCAGCTCAAATAAAGTAATAAAATAGCAGAACAATCCTCTTTTTGAAATATATAAACCTTGTTTATTATAAGCAAGGTAAAAAATTATGCAACTCCCATATAAAAAAATGGTTTTACTCCCCAGGGAGTTATTTAAATCTAAATTTCTTGCAACAGGAAAATATTTTGAGAAGGGAATATGGAAGTCTAGACATTTGCAAGGCTTATAACTTGTCATTGGCTGGTTTCGGTAACAACAAATTTAGATCAAAATAACCCAGGGAGAAAATTCAGCCTGCCTACAAACATTTGGATATACTCAAAACATGGTTGATTGAACTAACTGGTATAAAAAAATTGTTTTCAGGCGTTGCCTTGTAGGCGAATGAGGAAGTAGAGTGGTTTCTTTAAATTTGTTATAGCCTTTTAAACTAAGCCAAAAAAAAAAAAATTTTTTTATCATATATCGTATTATCAGCGCTACGATTTTTTAAAGTTGTGTATTTCTGAAATAACTCTGCGAGTGACGTCTGAGGTTCTCTTCCGCTTATTCTCCGTCAGTTCTGCCAATTGGTCCGTTTACGGAAAGCAAACCGGATATTTTTCACTGCCCTCTTATCATTGGTTGATTCATTTGAACCAGTGACGTCGTTTAAAGTAGTTCATTTTTAGAAAAAAAAATTTTTTTTCGTACATTTCCAAGAAAATTTGCAGTACAATTTGATGCTCTTATTTTCACCGCGCAAAAAAAAATTGTTTCTGATTTCCCGTAGGGCTGAAGTTCCTCATTGGTTCAGCCGCATAAATCCCACCCACATGATAAAGGCTGGAAGAGTTAAAGAAATGTGAATGTTACACAGTGTGTAAAGTGGCCACTTAAACCAGCCAATGAGAGGTCATAAGCCCTGTAAATGCCTAGACTTCCATATTTCCTTTTCAAAATGCTGTCCTCCTCTGTTCTTACGTATATCACTGTACACTGAACACCGATCAAGGAAATGTTTTCTCTAAAACCATAATTCAATTACGGTAAACACATATGTATTTATAAAATATTTATTTGGCTTTAGACACGCACGTTACATTGTGAAATTCTATGCACCGGAATAAATTTATATTTTTTTTATTTTTTTATTTTTTTTTTAAATTTTTTATTTATTTCTTAAGTTAGCTTATATTAAAACTAATATAAACTATTATGTACATTTACATCATCTATATATATTTACATTTCCTTACAGTAACTTATACATTTATTTTTAAATTCTTTCAGACACTTTTCATTCTTCATACATTCAGGCATCTCATCATACATTTTTAAACCCTTATACATCAAACAACGCTAAAACTTTTTAAAAAAATATAGAAATGGCAAATGTTTAAGGGATTCTTGTTTATTTCAATAAAGATAAACAAATTTCGCTCTCTATACAGAAATATAATGAAAAAAAAAAACAAAAGTAAGTCAAAACTCACATACCATGGTTTTGGTAACTTACGTTAAATTAAAGTAGAGGAATTTGTGTATCTGGGAAGTATGTTCACTAGGGATGGAATGACTGAGAAAGATATTGAAAGGAGGGTGAGTGCCGGGAACAGAGTGAACGGTGCACTTAAATCGACCTTGGCAAATAAATGGTTGTCACAAGAGGCAAAATTGGCAGTTCACAACGGAGTCCTGGTCCCATCCCTGATGTATGGGAGCGTAGTATGGACTTGGAAAAACAGGGATGAAAGTAAGCTGAATGCTGTCGAAATGCGATCTCTCAGGCGAATGTGTGGTAAAACTATGTACGATAGATGCACAAATGTTGAGATCCGTACATTATGTAAGGCTGAGACAAGCATTATCGACAAAATCAAGAAAGGAGCTCTGCGCTGGTTTGGACATGTAGAACGAATGGACAGCGAGAGAACGGCTAAGAATATTTACAATGCGAATGTTGATGGATGCAGAAATAGAGGAAGACCGAGAAAGACATGGCATGACCAAATCCAACAAATACTTAAAGATGGACATGTCAAAAGTCGGAATAATCGGCGCGCGTGCATGAGAAGATGTATGAATGTAGAGGAAGCGAGATCTGTATGCAAAGATAGAGTGTTGTGGCGTTCTATCCTCTCTGCCTACCCTTACGGGGAAACGGCGTGATGGTTTGTTTGTTTGTTTGTTTTAAATTATTTCACAAGTCATATTTTTCAACAAAATGCGTCAAGATGCTACGGAAAAGTAATAAAATTAACTTCATGGTAATTTTCGAATAATAAACTCGTACACGGCAAAGATTCACTCATGAATCTGAACCTTTACTCAATAGTGGAATATCATCTAAAAATGTTCAGACGAGGAACCATTAACTTAATAATTAAATATATTTTATTTTTTGCACAACAACAGGTGAAGAGACCCAATTACAATGGCGAATTATTGTACAAAATACAAAAAATTAAAAATAAACAGATTTTATTTTTAGTGTTCTCCCCGAGATCGAATCCAAAACCTTACGTACGTGATTCGAGCGTCTTAGCCACTAAACCACGAAAGGCGTTGACGTGTTGGCAGAAAATCCATTTTTAAGAAGTTTTGGCGATGTTTTAATGGAAAAAACATTTTTTTCTCAAATTCATATCGCGTTTTCATGGAAACACCCAAAACAAACATAATATTAAAATATTACACGGAATTAAGGCTTAGTTATCCGAAAGCGATAAGCACCTTTGAGTTCTGTTTTCTCAAGAACAACTCGACTCGATTGCTAAATAGAAATATTATTTGTTTAAGCCTATTCGTCAAGAGAAATAATATATACGAAACATCTAGCGTAATTATTAAACACAATAAGTATAAAACTGTAGTAGTGTAAAATACCGTCTGGCTCGTGATGTAATGGTCAGCGCGTTCATCGACAGTGTAAAAGGTCTCGGGTTCGATCCCCGACATGGTTGACATGAAATATTTATTTTAAAAAGGGATTTTTTAGAATATTTTATAGTCCCTAGAATGGCACCTGAAGCGTGAAACCGATATCTTACCTACATGTGACAAAAACGATGAAGGTAAGATTGGTGTGCCAATTCAGTTCCTATAAAATACATACTTGTTGTGAATTCAGTTACGCATAATTTTTCAAATTTATTTATTTCCTTTAGCTAAATAGTTTTTTGTACATTTACTAATATTTGAAAATGTGTACTTTAAATGACGGCCTCCGTGGTGTAGTGGTTTAGATGTTTGACTCACACACTGAAGGTTTCGGGTTCGATTCCCGGTGAGAACACAAAAAAATAATGTGACTTTCTTCAAGCTTGGTGCTATGTGTTGTAATTCACCACTATAATTGGGCATCTTGGCCTGTTGTCGTGCAAAAAAAACGAAAAAAAAAACGTTTTCGTGCAGGTTTTCCACGGTATTTTGATATATAACAAACAAACAAACCATCACACCGTTTCCCCGTAAGAGTAGGCAGAGAGGATAGAACGCGTCAACACTCTATCTTTGCATACAGATCTCGCTTCCTCTACATTCATACATATTCTCATGCATGCGCGCCAATTATTCCGACTTTTGACATGTCCATCTTTAAGTACTTGTTGGATTTGATCATGCCATGTATTTCTCGGTCTTCCTCTATTTCTGCATCTGCTGATATAAACAAAGTTAATAAATCTGTAATACTTTTACGGAAGTCGCAATCAGTAAAAATAAACAAATACAAAAACCCAAAGCCTCGGAGGGTAAAATAATTTGGTATGAAAACACAAATGTAATAAGGACTTGGCTAAATGAACTGAGCCAAAATAAAGCCAGATAAAATTAATTTGGTTTTAACCGCCATTCTACGCTTAAATTCAAATGTCAAATATTTTAACGAGAAAGAAAACAGTCCAAAATAATAAGGCTGATACGAAATAAATTTGAAAGCTGATCTTACATCCAATTAAGCTACCTGAATATCCAAGTCTGTGTATATTATAAAGGTAGGTTTATAGAGCACCGATCTTTGCTTATTAGGGAGAATTCCAAATTAAATTATCCCGGTGCTTTGTGTAGACCGATCTGATTAGTTAAATCCTGGATTAGTTAAAGAAAAAGTACAGGTAATTTTAATTACCGTTAAAGAATAATATTAAATATGCCATATTGATAAAATAACTTAATCACTTAACTTTACTTAACCTTCAAATTTACTAACTTGTTAAAAGGTTGACATGGTAATCTTATTGAGTTAATAAAAAAATAGTGCGCACTATTTATAAGCATAAATTAAGGTAAAAGCAGAAAAAAAGTCGGTAGACCAAAGCGATGGGAAGATGACAAACAAAAGGATGCATTGCAACAACTAGATGTTTGTTGTTGTAGGGTTGCAGCGGATGACAGAAAGAGTTGTAAGCGAAAGATAAAGGAAGCCAAGGGCTTAATGTGGGCTTTAGTGCCATTTTAGAGAGAGGGGAGAGAATTAAGTCACGTTGTTTTATAAGTACATCGAACATTAAATTAATCGGGGGTGAAATTAGCCCATTGCAGGTGAAATGAGCCATCTGACTTTTGACCCAAAGTTTTAACTCCAAGGTTTTTGGCTATGTTTTTAACTTACATGGGTGTTTTGTACATAAAATACCAGGAAAACCAGTTTGTATATAAAATTAATACATAAATGTACTATATACAACATGTTTACTTCACCTTAAAAATGTCAGTTCAGTTCACTTCATTTGCAATGTCAATGGGCTCAAATACTCAAAACCAGAAAACGTCTGATTTGGAAGAATATTTTTGTATTTAATGAAGTTTACTCTTTTTAAAACTGATTGAATAATAGGAAAATACCTATCGATTTATTTTTTTAGACAAACTTTATTTCGTGACATGGTGCAATATATTCAAAATGTTAAATGCTTACCTTATGCAAAACCAATTTTATTAGGAACTTGTTAATCATTTTCATCGATTAGTAACAGTATTCTTGAAAAAACCACCATTGATATTTATGTTTATTTAATATTTTACGCAACGGCAAATCACATATTTGCATTTCATTGATTATCACCACTCTCTTGTGTTCTAAAATACTTGTTAAAAAGAGGCCGTAAATTCGATGGAATTTCAAACATAGCCAAAATGGGAAAAGCTTTGTGTAAAGTTACTTCAACGAGCCAAAAGCTCAATTGCAGGATGAAAAATTTGTAAAAATATCTATAAATTCTGATAAATTTCATAGAAAGTCAAGAGGAAAGACGGTGGTATGCCTTTTCTACATAAAAACGTATCCCCCTAGTTTCTTCCTGGTACTAGAACAGTGATGTTTTTCCACACTTTAAATGTTTACCATAGGCGTGTCTATTGTTTTTCTTTTTTTAAAAATTGTTTCTTATAGGCTAGGACCGTCCAAAAACCTAAAAAAGCGCTCACTTTTATCTCCCGTCTTCGAATGTACGGTAAACAAATGTGATTTTCTTTCTGATACTTTTTCTTAAAAAAACAACCAAATCAGTTCAGTTTTGGGATGCGAAAAACGGGACAGTGAAACATCAATTTTAGTGGTGTTTGAGAAGTAAAATAAATCCGACGTGCAATGGTCTTTTTCGCGCAGTATCGGGGAGGCATTTGCGAGAGAGTGACAGAGAAACAATGTTCGAATACCTATTCATCAAAATTCTCAGACTCGGCCCATCCTCTTCAATTCAGTGCTCGTATACAAAGATTTGGATATGCTCAAATATTGTTAGTATATTGCGTGCTTAGGGTTTGAGGGTATATGCTCTAAAGTTGGTAAGAGTACCAAGATGTCGGACAATCTTGAGAACATTGAGCTTCATTTAACTCGAATGAATTAATTAAGAAATCGAAGTTTGTTCGAACGTCCATAATGCGAACCCCAGAAGTTATTTTAATAGATATTATAAGATAACACAAAAGGATTATATAACTTCAAGAGCCAAACAATTTCGGTATACATTTTTTTCATTCCATATACAACACTGTACACAAAGAAAATATTATTGAAACAAAGAAAACGTTATTTAAAAAAATTGGATAGAAACGAACAAATAATCCAAATCTCGCGTTTGATAAAATAAAACGGTATTTACTTTATGAAATGTCTTAACCCGAAAATACTCATGTTATTGGGAAACAGGACAAATCACAGTGGTTTTTCATTTTCACTGTGATTGTGTAAACGTAAAATTTGTAAGTAAAATTAATTTTTCGGAAGAAAATCAACAAGCCACAAAAAGAAAGATTGATTTTTATGTATCATTATCCTTAATCATCTTTCTCGCTAGATTTAAAAAATAATAATTATAAGAGTAAGATCTCAGACCTTTGTTTGTGACCGCATTACCCTTAGGAAGGCAATGCGACCTCCCTTGGGGGTGCGACCCATAGGTTGGAAAATACTGTTGAAAAATTCTTGGCATTAGCTAACCGATGAAAATTTTTTTTTTATTTTATTATTCCAAATATGTAAGTATACAATATGACTACTTAATACAATTTTTATATGAATTAAATACATATAATTACATTAACGTTTCCCATTACGTAAAATAATTTAAAAAAATTGTGTACATAATAGGAATTGATGTCTTACTTTTGTTTGTTTATTTTATTTTTAATATTTTTAGTATAACATACAAATTACAAAAAAACAATGTTTTTAATCAGTGCTACACCAAAAAGAATTATAAAAGTAACTTTTCACTTCTTTCGTAAATATGTTGTATTCCTGACTGCACTTTTTATTTTCTTTGCTCATTTCATTAAAGAAAAATATTCCTCTGTAGGTATAATGAAGTTGTACTGTAGTTATTTTTAAATTGGTAATTAAGATATTACCACCTGTTTTAGGTCGCGTACGTAGAAACAATACTATTATTTTGTCTTTATATTTAAAGCAAACATTTCTTTTTATATTACAATTTTACATCTAAATCCTTTATTTTTTTAAATTATTGAACATTGGTAAAAGAAGATTTGAAATATTTTTGTATTTTTTCAAACGGTAAAATATTTGTTTTAAAAGCACCGCCCGTTTATTCCGTACTGTAATATGGATTGGGCTAATGAAAAATAAATTGATTTGAATTTTTCGATGGTTAATATATTCCTTAATCTAATAAATGCTCATATTAGTTTTCTCTTTATATTTAAAGTATTATTTATTGCTCCTTCCATTTTATATTTTTATCAATTATAATGCCTAAATATTTCATGCTAATTTTTTCAGTGATTTGAAGGCAATGATATTTACGAAATTGATATCCTTTATCGCATTTTGTTGTGTGGATACAAATATTTAAAGGTGGTATAACTTGTTTTTTCAATGCAAAAGTGATGTTATATATTTTTTTAGTATTCAGAGACAAAATATTGTCATCAAATACATTGAAAACTTTATGCAACACTTTTGTACGCAGTAACTTGGAGTTTGCATTCGTTGTGTGGAGCCCACAATACATAACAAACATTGAAAGGATTGAAAATGTTCAAGGAAATTTTTTTAAATACCTAAATTTTATTTAACTGGTTGAAAGTATTTCTAATACCAAATTATTATTTTTTATTGATAATTTGGTAATTAGTAATATTTTTTTTTACATAGTTTACCTTTTTTAGTTTTTCTTTAATTGTTCATTAATAATATTGTTTTAAATGCTTTGTATTACTTATAATTATGCTTACATGTATGTATATTTAATTGTATTTGTAACTAATATGTAAAAGGCACTAAGGGCCGTTTATTTCAATAAAATAAAATAAAAAATAAAAACAATAAAACGTTTGCACTTACAGCCAATCTGCTCAACAAAATGGATGTTTTATCCCTAAAAATAGACGCACCATATCTGAATTATGCTATTTTTATATGTTATTGAATAATAAACTAGACTCTTTTAATCTACTCTCCAAAATTAATCTCAATGTCCCCTTTCGCGTGACAAAAATAAGTATTTATTCCATCTGCCAATCTGTAGCACTAATTATGCACAACACTCTACTCTATCGTTCTTGCTCTAACTATAATGCATTGTTTTTCATCTATTGATATATTTAACACGCCCCTTAATTTATTTAAAAATAAATTACACATCGATAGGTCATAGTCCCTGTACATGCCTAGACTTCCATATCCGTTCTCAAAATTGTTTTTCTTTTCTGCTGCAACAAATTAAGTAATTGTTTTTTTTTTAATAAACCCACATTAAAAATAAAACGATCAAAGAAAAGCTAATGTGCTTGGCCCGTACTATATCAAGTAACGCTAAAATATTAATCTCGCGAACTTGGAATATTCAATTTGATGTAATTAAATAACTTAATAATTAAATAGATAATACCATGGAAAATAATAATCTCCCAGCTAATGAAAAGTATTAATGTTAATGTTTACCCGCTTGGTTTATACCCCTGTTCGTTTAGGGATGTGAAAAAATACATATTATTAACAGCTTTCAATCTTTTAAGTCTGATGCTGGATATGAAAGTTCTTTACGGCATACTGACGGACGTCTAGATAGCACGACCCTAGTCTCAAAATTACCCCTTGACACATCTGGCTACCGTACTCGCCACACACCAAACTGTTTATTCCATGTACCATCTGTTGGTACAAACTATGCCCAGAACTCTCCACTCGTAGGTTTTGCCCGAGAGTAATTTAAATTTCCATTCAATTAACCCTTCTGATTGTTATAAACTGACCTTCAAAATTCGAGCTCTAAAATTAATGAAACTAGTCTTTAGGTCTTTGGTAATATTTCAACGTATTTATTTACAATGTTTTTAACTGAACCAGCTCATGACAGGTCATATGCCTTGTTAATGCCTGGACATCCACGTTCCTTTCTTAAAAATGTTTTCTCTCTCGGTTGCAATACATTTAGGTTTGTTTAATAAAATAAATAACACAACTTTGTAATAAAAAAATATTTTTTTATTTTTATTTTTTCCACCGACCGGTTTTAAAGCAAACAAGGTTCTTTGTCAAGGTTTATGTAACTTATTAATTAATTCTCATTTTATTTTTATCATGTTAACTAAATACTATACGTAGACCCAATAAATCAAGTATTTTTTCCTTACAAGGGTGGTAATTCGATATCAATATTTTCGAAACTAGACAGGACAATGATAAAAATAAAATAAGAATTAGTTCATAAGTCACGTAAACCTTGACTAAGAAGCTTGTTTGCTTTGAAACCGGTCGGTGGAAAATAATAATTTTTTAAAAAAGTAGTGGTTAAAAACAAAGTTGTTTTAATTATTTTATTATAATGAATAACTACAAAGTTAGTGCTTTAAATAATATAAACCTTATATTAGCTTTGTTTATTTACGTCTACGTATGTGCTCAACTCCATTCAACAATTTTTACTATCTCTTAATCTTACTGTGAAATAATGTTGACAAATACTTCCACCCTCTATTTTTTGCAATACTAAATTAATACTTTTTCATATACAGACCCACCCTCACCCCAGACCTTCACCCACAAATACACACCCTCAAGCAAACACCCCAACTCATTTTATACCTTTTTATATATACGGTTTTATTTGTCATTTTTTTGTTTGTACTATTTTGTGTTCTCTTTTCTGTATTACTGTTGACATCCTTAACAAATGAAATTATTAAAATAATGTAAGTTTTTTTTTATTCAGAAAAAAAATATTCCAAGAATAAAAAAAATTATATTGACGTGTTCTATTACATGAAAAAAAATCATTCTTGTATATATTGTTTTCTAATTTAACTTAAATTTGTCTTTCTTGCTTACCGTAACACTTTATTTACTGTGTTTGCTTTACAGAATTTATTTCATAAACTTATATCTTTGCATTTTTTGTTTACATGCTCACTGTTTTTTCTTGCATACCTTTGTTATTATTGTTTTTTTTTTACTTTGTAAAACTTTTTATTATATACTTTCTAACCATGTTCACATATTTTTTTTGTATATTTTGTATTATTTAGTATGTTAGCATGTATTTAATTTTTTATTTTTTGTAAATGTCCTTTGGGCGTTAATGAACAAAATAAATAAAGGGAAGCGATATCTTACAATAATGCACTTTTTAAAATATTTTTCATTACCAAGTATTTTCGATATAAATTACAAAAAATATAGTGTTTTCGATGACAGCTGCAAAAATAACCATAAATATATATTTTGAATTATGAATTAAATCAACATTTCATGTTAGCCTTGCAAAAAATCGAAACTAAGACCTCAACAACCATTGGAGCGAAGTGAGCTAACCACCTCACGACGTGATGGACAATTTGTTTTTACTCAAAAATATATGTAAAGGAAAATTAGCTAACGTGAATGGAAAAGTGGTTGTAAGTTAAACTTAAACACAAATTTGCAGCACTGGTTTTTTAAAAACAAAACTATGGCTTGAGCTTTTTCTTGCAAGTAAAAAAAGGGCTAAAACTGACTTTTTTAAGGAATGCACATATTAATTACAAAGGATTAAGAAGACGTGGGGTTTATGGGGAATGTATCAAAGGAAACTGCCTGGAATATTTGAAATTATAAGAAGCTTTTTGCTGGCAGAGAATAGTACTTAGGCGGTACATTCATCATACTTTTACATGTATGTGAACAGTTGATGATATATGAGTATATGATATATGACAGTAGATGATATGTTTGAGAACAGAACACGCACGTCACACCGTCACGTCGGTGTCAGGTCAATGACAAAACCACGCTTCTGCAAACATTTAAATTTAAGTTCCCTATTTTCCAACCCACACATTGGAGAGTGAATCGATGAAATAATTACAGTTAATCTTGATTATTAATTAGTTACATAAAAGCGATATGATAAGTCTGACGTTACAAATCAAATGCAATTAACCAAAAATATTTTGAGTTTTTCAAATTTTTGAGACCAGGACTGGATTCAACTCGCTAGGAAGCTGTTAATATTTCAACAGAGATGAAGTACATTTTGAAAAAGGTAATATAGAAGTCAAGGCGTCTACAGAGCTTATGACCTGACATTAGCTGGTTTAAGTGGCCACTTTACACACTGAGTTCTTGTCTACAAAAATTTAAACAAACTGAAAATATTGTTGATAAATCCACCTGGTCCATGAAGAAGTATAAAAATTTTAAAAAAAAATCAGGCATTGCCTTGTACGTAGGTGAAATAATTTAATAAGATGATTCTCATTCGCATAAATAAAGTTTTCAGCTCTTTAACTTTACAAACATCAACAGGTGACTGAATTGAAGGAATAAAGATATTTAAATATGGGCAGAACGGTGAATGTTACACAGTGTGTTAAGTGGCCACATAAACTAGCCAATGACAGGTCATAAGCTCTGTAGATGTCTTGATTTATATATTATCTTCTCCAAAATGTTCTTCATCTCAGTTATTATATGTAAAATCCGATCAATAATTATATCGGCCACTCAACGCCATTAAAATTTTGCTAAAAACATACTATAAAAATGATATATTTACATATAACCAAAATGTTTTAAGTCAAAAAACATAATTCTTTTTAAAAATAATTTTGAAATTAAGTATTTAAGCGATTTTATTTTCACCATACCGCGATTTTATTTTCAACATACCGTGTGAAAAAAACTCCCTTAAATCACTGTGTGGTAACTTAAGATTTCTTTAGGTTCACCTTAGGTTACCCGAGATTAGGAAATGATCACCTGATAATCACCGTTTTTTTTTATCTTTTTAAAATTATATGAATGTCGTGCTTAGTGGTCTAATAAGATTACATCTTTTTTTTTTAAATTAATGTTTTATATATTTGTCTCAAAATACTCGATATTTTGTAATTTGTAGAGATCCCGATTTAAAAAATATGTATTTCATAATTACCCAATATCCCTAAATATGTGATATATTTACTTATGTATAAAGGTTAAATTGAAGATAACATAAAACTTCGTTGTAATTTTCTAAGCAGTTGCTTGATTGATTAATTAAGTGCAAAATGCAACTTCGGTTACGTCACAGGAACAAGCAATTTAACGAATATTGAAGGCATTATTTAGCCAAGAAGTTTAGAAAAATATTACAAAATTCGTGTGATTAAAAATGCTTGTACTTATTTTTTACATCAAAAATAACAAATTACAACAGGGATGGAGTAGGGAATATGGAAATCTAGCCATTTACATGGCTTATGACCTATCATTGGCTGGTTTAAATCAAATCGACAAATGGAAGAATTGAAGAAATATGGATGTTCAAACATAGGCCAGATGGTGAATGTTACACTGTGTATAAAGTGGCTACTTAAACCAGCCAATGATAGGTCATAAGCCCTGTAAATGCCTAGACTTCCATAATCCCTTCTTGAAGGTATTATCCATCCCTGCTGTAATTTGTTAATCTTAATGACGCCCGAGGGGGTGAAATCCAGTATTTTGTCTACAAACATTTGGACAAACTCAAATATTGTAATCCAAAATAAAAAAAATTGCGGTAATAACTTTCTTCCTCATTATTTTTTATTTATTTTTCTATTACAAACAATGATTTTTTTTTATGTGACCTCACTGGGGTTACGCGTGCCGAGGACACTTAACAGTATACTTTAAATAAAATAAAATAAATTATTTTTGTCTTTATATTAGTACAGATGTATCTAAGTTTAGTCTTAATTGAAAACGTAATCTGCTGGTCGAGACAGAATAATAAAACACTTTTTAGTATATTTTTTTAAAGAAATACCTTGGAAAGTTATTGTTTTAATCTACTTATTATTTCCTTTTTTATTAAATTGCGTGGTTCTAAAAGAAAGGCGTTTTAAAATCGTATGTTGTCAAAATCGTACGATTTTATTATTTCTACGCACTCAATATACACATTTTTAATTCAAGCAAAATCAACAATCTAAATAATTTAGTCAGAAGAAAATAATACGCGTAGATGAAGTTAAGTCTGTTCAATCTTTTTGCATAAAATTTTGAGAAATAAGGTTTTCGTGGTACATTTTTCGAAATGCAGATTTGCGACTTTGGCAGTGGTCTGACGACATTACACTAAAGAGAACTGTGTCGCAAACATGACGCCATGTTGGATGTCGTTTTCCGCCACAGAGCTTATTGTTCCCACCAATAGCGACAGTATGAGGCAAGAGCTTCCTTTTCCGGGACATATCTTAAACTTACTTACTTCCCTTCAAATATATCAACATTTATGCTCAAACTGACACCATTGAAAGTAACATATCTATTTATCAAAATTCAATTTGAAATATGTAGTCGCAATTTGAAATGTTAATTTAACGCCAACAACGCGTCAACATAATTTTATGAATGCATTTAAACGTTTAAAACTAAATTTTCGATTGAATAGTAAAAAACATATTTGATTAACATTCACACACACACACATACCCTGTTTTGACGGTTTTGACATATCTAGTAACAGATTTAGGCTCAAATGACATTTTATACCTAACAATTATTCTACTCATTTGTTGTTTTGATATGTTTGTTGTTTTGTTTTATGTTGCCTTTATGTTATATATCAAATAGATAGCTCTAGAATAGCTCAATAAAATTTAATATCCCAAGTAGAAATCTTATACAAAACTGACTTTTTCATATCGATAACCATAGAGCTAACTAAAGTTTACATTCCCCTATGCCTAGAATTCTCATGTCTGTCAACAAATGTACCAGTCTTAATTTCCTTGATAACAAGTTCTCTTTTTTCATACGGTCACTGAATCAAATTTAATTATAAACACCTCTCTCCCGCTTTAACTCCCACCAAGTCTACTATATACCAATTTTGTAGAATACCTTCAAGAAGGGAATATGAAAGTCTCTGTATTTACAGGGCTTATGACCTGTCATTGGCTGGTTTAAGTGACCACTTTACACAATGTAAAACATTCACCATGTTGCCTATGTTTGAACATCCATATTTTTTCAATTCTTTCTTTTGTTGATTTTAGCAAGGCTCTCGGCTCTTTAGCTGAAACCTTTATTGTTGCCACCTTGTAGAGTAATGGTTGGCGCATTTGCAGACCATACTTGAGGTCTCAGGATCGATTCCTTACAAGATATAAGTGAAAAATTGGTTGAAGGAGTACACTGAAATATTTTTTTCTCCCTTGACTCCTGAAGCATAAGACTGTATCGCATCCATGCTAAAAAAATGATCAAGGTACGCTGTAATTTAAGTTCAGTTTAGTTCTACGTATTTATAGGAGCTATAAATATTTAACTTTTAAAAAACATCCGAAGGTAATTTAAAAAAACAATACTGGTAAGCATTTAAAAAAAAAACAACAATACGCCTTTTTTTCTTTTCAAAATGACATGTAGAAACATCAAAAGCATGCTACAATGCAAAATCAAAAGTAAAACTTAGTGCAATAAAAAGTATAAAAATAAAGATTTGATGAATCATGAATACTTAGGTTACAAAAAGCATTAAATAAAATGAAAAAACAGGACGTATATGAAGTAATAAAAAAAAGCAAATTATAATTATTGAAAAGTGATATTGACAAATAAATTTAAAAAATTAGTAATAAAAATTATATTACAGTATGTGCATTAGATAATAAAACCACGGTACACATTATTAAAATATTTGAAAAAATAATTTCAAAAAGAGTATAAGATAATTATAATACATTTCAAAAACAGAGAAAAAACTGCATGAAAAGGAATGTTTTACATCTATTTTAATAATTAGCTTAAAATAACGTATTTAAGAACGTTTAAAAATGGATAATTTTAAATAAATTGATATCGTCAGAATGTCGGTCACGATGAAAACCCGATCGCTGGAAAAAAAATTATAAATAAAGGTGGAATAAAACTATAAACGTATTTTTATTATGATAATAATTGATAGAACGCGGTTGGAGAGTGTCCTGCATATTAAAAAATATATAATAATAAATGTGTAGAACGGTTGGTATTCCAAGTGAAATAAAATAAAACAATGCACTGCTCAATACACCACTGGGTGTGGATTGAGAAAGGATGATAATGAATCCAAGTGATGAAAATATTTGTAAATACGAGATGTAAGAAAAAACATTTTCAGATTGTAAAAGAAAAATCAACAGAAACCATAATTTGTAATATGATTCCTTATACCATTAATTGATGAGTGATGTTTTCATTGTTTTCGAGTTTGTTATATTGAATATTAAAGACAAAAGCTTCATTATTCGAAACAAAGGGTAGTGCTTATAACCGTAAGAGATTTTAATATCAATTCTCAACATCATCGAGTACCATATTAATAATCATTATGAATTAGAAATATATTTTGAGAAAGGAATATAATACACTATTTGTGAGCAAAACGCGCACAATTCATAACAAAACAAAATTTATAATAAGCCTTTTGACGTTATTAATTTTACATTAAATTTTACATAATACACGTAATTTGATATGAAAAACAACAATACTGTTTAACAAACTAGAGCACAAACACGTGTCTAACAACAATTTTTTTTAATAAGAGTACAAGAGTATACAAATATATTTCTGTGTTTTCTCCCTGAATTATGGCACTAGAGAAATGATTGACAATGATTTACCATTGGCGTGTCTTTATGGTTTTCTTTAGCGAATCTCAAATACAAAATGCTATTTATTAGATTCGTTTATTTGGTTTAATAGGGTATTTAATTTAGTAATTTCGATACCAGGTACCAATCAAATCATTGTTTAGTTTCACTTATTTCTTTACTGATCAAAAAGCGACTGGTGCTTTTAGGGTTCTAAACAAAATATGAAGCTAATTATTCATAGATGGCACTTTCATAACTTTTTATTGAAAAATGCTATTTTAACGTTTATTTTCAATGGAAATTTTGCAAAACTTGGTTTGCGGAAACTTTACATTATATTGATTAGAACAAATACCATAGCAATTGAATTTAGGTTCTTTTCACAAAATAATGTACTAAACAAAAAATATTTATTATATTTATTATTTTTTGTTTTAAATAATGACTCGTAGATTCATATTTTTGTTTAGAATCACCTTAAGTTGTGAGCAACTCGATTTACTTGAACGATTTAAGAATACATGCATAAGATATGTAAATTTTTGGTCTTAGGAAATATGACCACATATCTTACTATCGTAGGCAACTGAAATGGCTCAAAATAAGACAGTGAAGAGACTATAACTCCCTCTTACTTCTGTTAAATGTATTTTAGTCCTTACGCTCCTATATACCTTCGTAAAAAAAATCAACGCTTATCAGTTAATGGTTCACCTCTTTGTTCTTATTCTCGAAGCACTCTCTAATACCTACCCACAATTCCTCTTTTTTCTCTAACTCACATAGTGTCCATGGGGCTTGACTATTGAATCATCTCCCATCCACCATCAAAGGTGTTACTACAGTATATTTGTTTAAATCACGTCAAAAAAAACACCTCCTTTCTCTTCCACAATCTCTCCTCCTTTCCTCTTTCCTCTTTTTTCCCCTTTTCCATTGAGTAATAGTATTGATTTAAGATTATTTATATTTTTACATATCTTTTGTTGTTTTTTTTTCTTTTGAATATGTTTTGTAACTTGAAATATAAAAATTAATCATTTATTTTATTGATTGGTTGTACAAAATTGCCGTTAGACAATAAGCCCGCCAATGCACAGTTAACGTTATGTACGAAAAGTTAAATAAAAAAAAAACATATTCATTTACCACTGATTTTTTCAAATTGAACGGTTTGCTTAGTTAGGAAGAAATTGTCTTAAGGCAATATGCCCGGCTTATGTATGTAAACTGTATAATATGCAATATATGCATAAAAACTGTTTAAACAAATAAGTAAACTACTTTCTTTTGCCTCGTGGTGAAGAGTATGTTTGATTTACATGAATACTGTTGAGTATTTATTTATTTGTTGAGGGTTATTTTAAAAACAATACTTCATGGTCTTTGAACGATCAATGTCATCTATAGCCAAAATCAGATATTTTCTGAAGCCAAAAACAATCTAATAGGTACTATAAAAAATGTGGTTCCCAAAAATATTTAATAACATATAACCACTCAACTTTGCGCAAATTATTTTGGTAACAAAAAAGTCGGTCAGCCGTGACGCATCGACCAAAGTTCATAAAACAAAGCTTTTTACTTTTCTTTTATGTATAACTGAAATACTAATGTTCAAAAAATACAGGTATTTGAGGCATTTTTAGTAGCGAGAGCACCGAATATAATGTTTCGCGGTAACAGTAAACAAAAGAGTCTGTAATGTATTTAATTCCAGAGAGGTGGTTTTGCTACAGTTTCTAAATTATGCACAATTTATAGAAAAAAAATCCACGTAGAAGAAAATTTTGTTTTATGAAAGTTCACAAAATATTTGTAATTTTTATGCTGCACGTTTTCATTGCCCTTGCTTGTCTTTGCTTTATAGTTTCATGTTATTTTTGTTGAGTTTTTTTCATATATTTTTTGCTTATAATGTTCTCGTTTATAATATAGAAAACGTTATTACGATAAATTTCTACTAAATGTATATTACAAATTAAACATTCCAATGCAAAATATGAATTATAACTATTTATTTACACTGCTCAACCTAACGACACTTTTTAAAAGAAGAACTATTAATGATCTCATTGGACTATATAAAATTGTAAATTTTCTTTTTGTCGTCCCAAAAATACTTGAATTATAAATTTTAGAGTATCTGCTGTCAACACTAGGAGTACTTTATTGTTTCATTGCTCCAGTACTTCTTCCAACCAGAATAGCAATTCATTGATACCGAGACTGCATAGGTGCTAGTAAAAATATCATTGACAATTCAATTGAATAATTAAAAAACATTTACTTGTTTATTTTTATTATAACATACTTGTTATTATTTGCTATAATATTCAACTACATCTAAGCGTTTTTTATTTTGTATTAATTTCTTATTTTTTCACCATAATAAATGCTTGCTTGATTAGCTCACTCACATTTTTTTTTTTTTACAGAATTAATCTCATTAATTTATATCTTTACATGTTTTGTTTATATACTTACTGATTTTTCTTGTTAAACTTAAATTAAACTTATATTTTTGCTTTGTATAACTTTTTTATTTTGTCTTTTTATTTTTTTTAACTAATTTCCCTTTTTTTCCTGTATATTTTGTTGTATTCTTAAGTATGTTAGCATGCATTTTATTATTTTTTCTAAATGCGTTAATGAACTTATGTTTTTTCATGTAACTATCGTAATTAGCTTGGGCCGTATTTATAATAAATCAATTATCTAATAGATGGACAATCAGTGATTTGTCGATATTATACAAAAAAAAATTGCGGATTAGCCGTCCATGTTTTAATAAATCTCATAACTATTAACTTGCCTAAAACTCGTACGCGGCAAACACATGCAACGCTATTTTATGTAGGCATATCTAGTACACTCAATTATTATATTCACTCGCCTATTCAGAGACTTAATAAACTTTACAATGAGACTGGCTCTTTTGATGTATTTTGCTGATCAATATCAAAATTCAAAAGAAAGGCTTTTATTAAATAAAGTTGTTTCTCGAATAAGGGTCTATACGGAAAATACAAATCTTACGGGAGAGGTAAAAAACGATTCATAATGTAATTAATAACAATTTAGGTTTTAGGTATGTTTTACATATTTTTATACGAATATTTTATTATATAAAATACGTTTATTATCATTTACCAACATCAGTATATTATAAAAAATGGTAAATACTCAGATTTTAAAGTAAAAGGAGTCTTAAGGCGTTAACATAGACTTCTCCATTAAGTTTTCATACAGTAAATTGCCAATCGATAATATTGATTTTCCATTTTCTCTGTAAATTAACATATTTAAGAGCAACTTTTGAAAGTACAACGGTTCGGTTTTCCGCCGTTTTGGAATAACAATCTATAGAATCTGGACATAAAAACCCTTATCTTTTCTGTAAGCAATTTTTGAGAGCAAATTGTGGCTTGAGTTAGGCTGCTATCAAAAAAATATGGAAATAAGCGTAGTGACCCGTTAAAAATAATAAAATCCCCATTTGTTGCAATGTATTATATAATATAAACTGTTATTCAAGGGACACCTCTTCAAATCCTTTCCTTTGGCACGGAACACCCAGTAAGGGGACATTATTCTGTACAAAAAATAGAATACAAACAATGTAAAAGTATAAATAAAAATATATACAAAATAAAATAAAATGAAAAATGTGTTTGCAACGATGAACGTGAAACGAAAACGACGAAAAAAATGAGAACGCAAATGATGTAGATATATTTGATATAACACTTATGAATTATATAAGGCAGTGTATCAATTCATCATCTTTAAATTTAAATACCTTTATAATTTTATATTGACTTAAATTGTGTACCTAATATAAATTTTAATCCGTATTATTATTTACTATATATTTTTAATATCTTTGAATATAAAGATTAATTTAATATAACTGATGAGAAAAAACGAACCTTAGTTCTCTCTACTGCATTATATAATATGTATGTGTAGCCATATATTTTACTAATATGTAAACAAGTATTTTTTTTTCACTTTTCATATTCTTCTAAACAAATTAAAATTTGATATTTTCTTGTTAAATACATGTCTGACTTTAAATTAATATATGTAAAACATGTAAAAGTCTACAGGTGTTTAAATAAATAAATGCAGAATAATTTATAAGATCATTTAGTAATTTGGTCCCACTTTTGTTGTTTTTTTATTTGTGTATTTTTCTCATTAGTATTTTGATACTTATAAATAGTATCATTTTGATGATTGTAAATAGTATCATTTCACAGTTTACAAGTATTTAAACCTGCTAAGATATGTATATTTTTAAATGTAAAAGCCCACTGATGACGTTTAAGATAAACAAATTTAATAAGAAAATGAATAGTTTATAATATTGCATTTTAGAGAATGATTAATAAACATGAATTATTATTTATAAATTTATTAAATAATTTCTCACAAAATTTACTTTTGCAGACCTTGTAGTCCGGCAATAAAAAAATAACCTACACATTAAAAATAAAAAAAATAGTAAAAGAGACTCGAGTTTTCATATTTTAATTAAATATTTATATTTTCAGTCATTTTCTAAAATTACCAGTAGTATATCAAGATTACCACTATCTACTACTACAAGTATTTTCAATACTACCACGGAACCACAACATGTTTAATTTATAATCGTTACATTGGTTTTTATACGCTCCTATTGGTTTTACCTACTAAGGTATAATTAAATATAACATATGATGCTTCATATAACAATAGTTTGAAATTATGTTCTGATTTCAGATTCATATTTATGAGAGAAAAAAAATCATAATATTTTCTTCTTACTTTTTCTTAAAATCTCCTTTAAAAATAAAGGTACTTTTACTTTACTCTATTGCTTTTAGTTGGAGTAGAAATTTGTCTTTCAGCTAACTTACTCCTCTCGTTAACTTTCATTTCGCTATAAAGGATTTAAAATTTACACTCAACAAACTGGTTTACTTTGTAGTTTAAAAGATCGTCTCTCCCGAGGCGTTATCCTTCAGGACTCGAGGATGATGAAGGTACGAATCCTGGGTATATAGATATAAACAGCAGGTAGGCTAAAAACACGGTGACAAAAATATTTCAATGCACGATGGTGAACTCAAAGGCTTCTAAGAGGACCTGGAATTTTTGTGAGCGTAAATAAATGCCGCTAACGAAAAGGACATCGAGGGTAGGGAAAGACCTCAAAGGGTCAACTGAATGCTGAGAATTCAAAATAAATTTTTGCCTTATTGACCATGTTTATATTTACGCACGGTGTTTGTCACAGCTGAAAACCAAAATACGTGATCCTGTTATTTCAGAATAAAAAAGACGAGCATTATATTTATTTTATAAGAAAAAAATGATTCGTTTTCTTGTAGAAATACGTCAGAGACACGTCAATTGAACAGTCGATTCAATTTGCGAAAGTCGTTTTCATTAATATACTTACACGAAATGTAAATTAAAGCAAGTTGTTCTTTGCTGATTCACACATACCGTTTTTTAAATAATCCCACATGCTTATATTTTGCACACATTTTTCTGTCTGCGATTTACGATCCTTTTAAAATTATCTTTCATGCAACCAATTTGAAGTTTTTAAACTTTGAATCTAGAAAGTGCACAATACTTTACTTGAATAAGTTTACTTTTGATTTCACCAATAAATGATTGGTTTCCATTTTGGTTCTTCTATACACACGTAAAGAAGGCAAAATCAGCAGTTTATAACGGGGTTCTAGTGCCGACCGTTATGTGTAAAAGCAAAATATGAAATTGACTAAAAATGAAGAATGAAAATACGCTGAATGCTGTCAAAATACGTTCTCTCAGCTGGATCCGTAGTGAAACTCTTTACGATAAGCGCACAAAAATGTCGAAATTTGTTCATTATGCAAGGCTGAGTTACAGACAAAATCACGAAAGAAGTTTTGCGTTGGTTTAGACATGAAGATTGAATAGACAGCGAAAAAACGGTTTAAAAGATTGACAATGCGAATGTTGACGGATGCAAAAACCGAGGAAGGATCTAGAAAGACAAAGTATGACCAAAGACAACAAAAATTTGAAGATAGACATGTCAAAAGTCAAAATATTAGGCGCGCGTGCATGAGAGAATATAGAGGAAGCGAGGCCTGTATGCAAAGAGACACAGTGATATGGGGTTCCATTCTCCCTGTCCTCTACTACGGGAAAACGGCGTGATGATTTTGTTTGTCCGTTTCTTTATTTTAATTTTATACATTCGAGTTTGTGGCACTTCAATATTTCAGACTATTTTTTTTTCCGAGACGTACCTAAAATTGTAAAAAAAATTTGCTATCGGAAGAGTTGTCACAATTTTTAAACCTTTTTCAGAGCATTTGAAATATGTCCAAATGCTTGTAGACAAGGCTGGATTCCACTTACAAGGAAGCAATAAAAATTGACATAAATTTCAACAAACAGGGGAAATATTTTATTTTTTCTAATATGATTTTCCACATTCCCCTCAAAAAATGTTTTCTTTATCCGTTATATTCTGGAGATGAAAAAATCTTAATGATTAGTCAATATTATTTGCTGTAGCTACCTGAATATACTAGGAACAGGAGAAAAGATATGATTCTTATTACTTTTAGAATAAATGTTTAGAAAAGTGTTTTGTTGATAAGATCATAAAATAGTTTCCTTCCTTTATATTTTTATTTTATCCTGTTATAAATTTACATTTAAAAAAATTGTCGTAACCATATCCTAAGTATACTGAATTTTATGGTAAAATAATTTATAAAATAAAATAAATAATTTTCGTCAAAAAACATGTATATAGTACGTTTTGTCTAGTGAATTTTGCTATGCATATTTGTCAAATTGAATAATTAATCAATCAAATAAAATGAATTTAGAAAAAAATTGAAAAAGAAAATTTTAAATCTATTTAACATATTTTATTTTGATAAAATTAATCAAATTAAAAAAAATATATTTTTTTTAAATTAATCAAATATTTTTTTATTTTTTTTAGCAATGAAAAAGTAAATTGTAAACATATAAATAGTATGTAACTACCTGTCTATGATTTTGTTGATTTAATAGTATATTTATCAAATTAAAACATTTAAAAAAACAGTTTTTTGTTTAAAAACATTTAAAGTGAATTTGTATTGTACTTATTAAATTGTAAAGTATAGGTTTTTATGAAAATTGAAAAAGCTTTTTATTGACAAATAACTTTTAACACGTATGAAGTGAACTTTATTCACTGGATTTTAAAACATATCAAATAAATAATAAAATAAAATGATCAAATAAAATAATAAAAAGCATTAGTCATTAATTTTTTTAACTGTACGAAGTATATTTTAAGTAACGAATTTTGTAGTATAGGTATTCATGATATTTCCAAATATATAAAAAAACTGTTTTTTTTTAAACATGTAAAATGTATGTAGTATAAACTTTATTGTATTATACGAGGGCGGATTGAAAATGAAGGTACCTAAGTAGAAAAAAATCTTTTTTTTTTTCAAAAACCATTAATTTCTTTACATAGTCTCCTTTTATTTCGAAACACTTAGTAAGACGATATTTCAACTTTTTTATACCATCTGAATAATATGACTTCGGGAACCTCTCAAAATACGCGTTAGTTTCGGTAATCACTTCTTCGTTTGAGCTGAATCTTTTTCCTGCGAGCCATTTTTTCAAATTTAGAAACAGGAAAAAGTCATTAAAAGCTAAATCTAGACTATAAAATGGACGATCAACCAATTCAAAGTGTATTTCACGTAATTTTAGCATCGTATCTAATGCTGTGTGAACCGGTGCGTTGTCTTGAAGAAAGATCACTTTTTTCTTCTTTAAATGTGGTCGTTATTCCTTGATTGCATCATTCAATTACTTTCATTGCAATACTTTCCTGTGATTGTGGATCCCTTTTAAAGATAATCGATGAGCAATATTCCGAGTGCATCCCAAAATACAGTGGCCATACCCTTGCCAGCCGATTTCACTGCCTTTGCCTTCTTCGGAGCACTTCCACCAGCTTCCACCCATTGTTTCGATTGATTTTTGGTTTCAGGTGTATAGTGGTGTACCCATATTTTATCGACAGTCGATGCCAAAAATTAACAGAATTACGCTGTATCATGTCCAAACACTGTTGTGAAGTGGTCTTTCGAACTCGTTTTTATTCGACACTGAGCAAACGTGGCACCCATCTTGCCGATAACTTTTTCATGCAAAATGTTGAACACACAATCATATGAAATGTTTACTTTTTTAACAATCTCACGCAACTTCACTCGGCGATCATTCATAACTATATCGAGGATTTTCTTGATATTTTCTTCAGTAACCACCTCTTTTGGCCTTCCTGTTGATGGTGTTTTTGCAGTGCTTGTTCAGCCGCGTTTAAATTTAGCAATCCAATATTTTACCATGTAATCTAACGGAACAGACTCACCGTAATGTAAATCGAGCTTTTCTTTTGTCTCTTTCACCGTTTTCAATTTCAAATAATAGTGTTTATTCACTGCACGAAATTCACTTTTTTCCATTTTTCAAGAAACACAGAAGTTGTTTACTTTAAACGACTATAACAAATAAACTAATCGATGAATTTGGGTGACATTTTGTCAACTGCCGTTCGACAAATTGCAATTTGGAAAAAATAAATCTTTTTTGTGTTTGTGCTGTCATCTAGCGCTAGGTAGTTTCCTTATTAACCCGCCCTCGTATATAGTTATTTAAAAAAAAACATGAACAGTATATTTTGTACTGAATTCTATTGTAACGAGTGTATTTCATCTTGCCCCATTTTTGAGCACCGCGTAAATACTTACGATTCGGAATTTATATTTTTATACGCTCGACACCGAATCTGGCAATAACGCCGGAGCCTGCGGCACTTGTTGGAAAGATGGCGAACGGGTCGGTTGAAATTCTTTAGAAGGAAAAGTGGTATCCATGAATTGGAAAGATGTGAATTCCTAATTACTGGAAGCGTCGATTTTGGATGTTAGAACAGTGAATTTAAATTTTTTATAACGGATTGTCATTTTGAGATGGCCGAAAACAAAATCTAACGGTGTATTTTTTTGTCAAAATAAAAACAGGATTCCGAAAATCCTACTATTTTTATAATTTAAATCTAATGGCGTTATAACCATTATAATAATCGATTATCATTTACATCTGTCTATTTCTTGACAATTTACGTCAATTTGATGTCTCCCGCGAGAGACGACAATAATGCTTGTTATCTGGAATTCATCGCTGCAATTATTCAGAATGCGGACAATCTTTGACGAGGAGTGAAATTCTGTTTGATAATTATGATGTTATTCAAACAAGCTTTTAATATGGAATTCTTCACGATAAATTGAAGATACTTTGAAAACAAGAACAATAAATGTCTACAAAGAAATAATTTTATGAATTTAGTGTGGTTTAATTAGTGTTATATAGTAATATTTGAATATTTGAAATAAATTGTTCACTTTGCCCAGCTGTGTAAAACAGTACTTATGATTTTCTTGTTGTTTTACTGTAGAATGTTTTTTTATTTAAACTTTCTACTGAATATGCTGTATAATTTTTAGGTTATTTTTTTCAATATAAATCTTTTATAATTTTTGGTTTAATTTTTTTAATAAACCTTGGGTATAAGGAATTTCATGATTAAAAAAAAAAATATTAAGCCAAATATGTTAATATTATAAATGTTTGTAAAAGGCAGATTTGCCGTTTATGTTAATAAAATAAAATAAAAATAAATAAAATAAATTGAGTAATCTTTAAAACTCTGGAAATTCGGACTTCCGGGTATTAAATTTAGCTAGGTAAATTCATTAAAACTCATCCTGGATTGTCTAGAAATATTTATTCAAATTCACGCAGATGAATTGTTTGTAAAATAAAATTGTATTTTCGAAATAAAGCCTTTGTTATTTCACAATTACCTGTTTAACATATTTTAATTATCAATGCACGGTAATTAATGATGCTACGAGATTATTTAAATATCGAATACTATTTTTTTTTAATGATTTATCACATATTGTGTATAAATAAATGACATAATTATTGTCTACATTTTTTCGCTCAGTCGGAAAATTTGAGAGATTTTCAAATTTTCCGACTGAGCGTTATTGGTAGTAGCGTATAATTTGTGATTGATTTGTTTTGCATTTATTTGTTCGTCTTACTTTTTGAGTTGTCTAAATATAATGCACAGAGCAAAGATATTGATAAATTGCTGCGTAAAGTCACATTTTAGTTTTTCTCTATATAAGTTAGGTCCAATTTTATTGTAAACCTTTGCAATTTGTTGATACATTTAGTGTTAACTTTTTAATTATTTTATAGAAGTTGGACAATTTTCACACTCCTCAAAACAAAACGTTACAAAATACATACAAGAAAATAAAATAAAAAAGTATTTTGTCAGAAAAAAGTATAAGCAAATAATGTATTTTTATCAATGAAATACTTAATTAATTATAAACAAAATACCAACATATATTATAAAAAAAAATAACCATAAAAATGAACATAAAATTAAAAACAAAATAGGAAGAGAAAATACGCCAATTAATATAATGGAAAAACATTATGGAATCCGGGGCCAGAGATCGCTCTGTTAGTGTGTATTTTGTATGTAAATACGCGTTAATAATGCATTTTCCACGCGCGCTTTTGCGTTCAGAATTTCACCCCAGGTGTATTATAGATGTATGAAATTTATTAAACACTCTGATTTATTTTTTAATTGACAAGTTAACTAATTTAATTGACAAACAAAATAATTCAGATTCTGATTTAATCATTCTGGGCAGAGGGGCCTGGAAACCATATTTATCCTTATGATGACCAAGGAAAAGAATTTTATTATTTCTGAAACTACAAAAAAGAACGAAAAAAGGTTTTTGTTTGATAATAGTCGGAACATAGACTTAACCATAAAGTGTTTCAAAAATGCAGATTAAATTGAATCGACGTTTTGAATAATTCGATAGCTTTTCAAGAAATCCATATCAGTACAGTTATGGTTGTTTTTTGTAATTTTAAGCAATGTTTCTTATAAATTTATGCTGAACAGATTATAACTACGCATCAAATATTTTAAAGGTTTATTTTGTACTAACCGGTTAGTGATTTTTTTTAGAAAATAAACATTTTTACTTTTAAATTTGTAATTCAGTTTACTGGCCTTCTCTAAATGCTTCACTAGATACATGGATTTTATTGGTTTTTGTAGAGATAAAAACGATTCCTAAATATTTGACTCCACCATCAATCACAAGATCTGTTCTTTGAATTTGACCTTTAAACATTTTTCTGAGGGTAAACGCAATGAAAGGTTATCTTTGAAATCGTTTTATAAAAAACGAAACTGATTTTATTAGTCTTTTACGGTATCGTTACACGTGATTTACGTCATAATAATAAATCCGAAAACATCAAATACATATGAAAACGTAACAGCATCATTATTAATCGGTTTAACTTTTTGAAACACTTTGAAATGAAATGCTCACCTGTGTATAGTGATTTTATGTGCTTTTTAATATGATTATATTTTAATTTTAAAAATTAATTCAGATCAAATAAATTTAATTACAAAAATTGCCCTTCCTCCCCTCAATTTAATTTCAATCAAACCTCGATTTTCATTATTTTTACACGAAGGCAAGATGTTCAGTCACTTCTGGTCTCAGCCTAGGAAATATAAAATATTGCGGATCAAAACACCAATTTGATTTTAATAAATATTTTATTTCAACCTTACCGGGAATCTTACCTGGGACATCGTGTATGGCAGGCAAACGCGCTAATCACTAAACCAAGAGGTGAAGAGCTTTTATTAGATACGTAAATATTTGTGACAAAAAACATAACCTAAGCTGGATTACGTCAATGAAGGTTTCAGCCATTTGACTCGTCACATGATAAATTTCTAATAATTTTAGGTTTTCTATGCGTTCCCCAGGTAACACGTTGTATGTTTTTAAATCATTGTGAACACATTCTGCTTTTCACCTCGTTGGGATATACCTATATAGTTTTATCTATAATTATGTATATATGCCTCATAGAGTAAGGGATACGGAATTATTTTTTTGTAATGTGTATCTTTATATGAAAAAAAAACAAAAAAAATAGGCTTCATTAATATTACTCTGTCTGATTTGAAGTTGACAGTTTGAAAAAAGTGCAAAGCAATGACAATAATTCTAAGATTTAGTGGATGTACAAATAATGTCAAATTAATTTGCAGAAAACTCGTCATAATTATCTAGTTGGGATTGACGCATGCGGCATTTTATCATTTCTGCCTACGCTAAAGAGAAATAATATGATGATAAAAAGGTAAACTTATAATATTAAAAATCAAAAACTGGTTTGAGTTTGCTGAATACATTACTTTTTTTTTTACAAATATAAAAATATAAAAACAAAAATTTCGTGACAATTGTTTCACCTTGTTAGGGCATTTTTGTTTGTAAATGTGTAAATATGGAGTTCTACAAAATAAACACCAAATCAATCAATAAAATGGTAATATAAGTAGTAGAAGAACATTCGTTTCAGAAAATCCTATCATTCAGAACGTAACTTACACATGAATAAATATATGTATGAACATATGTACTCTTTAAACAGGTAAACATATGACAATTGGCCGGTCTTACTATTCCTTTCGTCCCTTATAAAGTAAGTAGGCTGTTGATTTATATCTGTACATACGCGTTAAGGACGATCATTGAACCCGGCCACAAATTATTAGTAACCCCTAACCACCAGCCCACCTTTCCAAACCAACCCCCGGATTTGTTCTGAGCGAATGAACACAAACTGATAGGGTACTTACCGAATGTACTATCCAGAAGGAACCCAATCTAAAGTGGCTCTGTTTTGAGAACTTACATAAGGGTGGACAGAAACACCGAACTTAAATATATTTTTTAGTAAAATTACTTATCGACTTACTGCTAGTCACATGAGTTCCACTGTTGGACATGAGTCTCTTCTCTTCTCTATTCTTTCAACATTTTCAGTCTTGGGCTATCTGCTACCATTTACGACCCACAAGCTGGACAATATCATCCGTCTACCCTTTTCGTAGTTTTCCAATGCCTCTTTTGCTGTTCAAAGTCTCGACTTTAGGATTCTTGGCGACCATTTGACACTGTCTTGTCTTGCCACGTGCTCCGCTCACCTCCATTTGAGCTTTGCTCTTCTTTCTGCGATCTCATTGACCGTTTTTCGGCCTTTTAATTTCCTCATTTCTAATTCTATCACGAAGACTGACGCCCAAAATTTGTCTGTTCATTACTCGCTGAACGCACTTTAACTTTTGTAGACGTCTGTAACTGAGGGACAAAGTTTTCATGCCATACGTCGTCGCTGGTAAGATATACGAGTCATGGACTTGAACTTTCAAGTTTATAGGAACCTCTTTGTTTCCAAGTATTTATTTTAACTTCCCAAAAGTAGCCCAACTTAGTCCTATTTGCCGTGCTATTTTCGCAGTTTGGTTCTTTTTCTCCAACAAATGTCCAAGATATACATATTTTTAACTACCTCGATGGTTGTATTGTCAATGTCAATTACGTCAAGAATTGGACTATTATTGCGATTTTTAAAAGTATTTTGTTGTCATGTTACATTTTTTTATAAAATGAAGGTAAAATAAATTGTGAACCATTTTATTTTTTCAAATCCTAAAATGATTTTTATGCAAGGAATGAAGTGGAAACCTATTCACCACACATCCATCATTTTTATGTTTTTACAAGGTACTGCGTGGAATATTTTTCCCCTGTAAAAAAAGGTTTCAGTGTATTATGAAGTATGGTTTTCTTTTACAATATGTAGCTTAAATAGATTTTTTTTTTCATACAAGTTAGATATTTCCACGGAATATAGTTATTGAGACTGGTTGTAGTCCCGTGGTAGCTAAGGGGACTCCGGATCAGGAGGTTCGAGACGGGAATTCTGATCTCCCACAACTTATTTCTTGTTTTCTAACTCAGTTATCAAAGCAATCCTTGTTGAAACAGCAACAAAATGCAAACATTTGCATAAGAGTGCAAACATTTTAATAAAAAAAGAAAAAAAAATGTATACATTACCAAAACCATGAATATTATTTTGTGTAATAGGACTAGACAAATATTTTTTATGATGTTAGTAGCACCAACAAAAACATCTTTTACGAAAGTGTTAAAAGCCTTAAATTATTCTGCTAAACATGTTGGGAGACGAATATTGCCATTTCTATGCTCAGTAGCTAAATCACAAATAACTATCGACCTGCTTAAATGCTAAGTATTTGAGCGATCACAATGAACAATGATAAACATGCTTAATTTATCGCAGTCATAAGTCAACGCGTGTGTAATCTCTAATTCAACTCTCGTGTCGGTTTGTTTTTTGTTTTTCTCGTAAATAAATACAATTCATTGGCGAAAAATCAGCGTTTACTTTAAAATATAATACAATACATTGCATTTTTAAAATCGTACGGAGTATCGTATACAAAAAAATACAATTACTATAGCGACTGCTTTTATTGACATCTGGCTTGCCAACCACCGGCTAAATGCAATGAATAGCACGATAAATAATAAATAAATAAATAAAAATAGCAGTTTTGGAATATTATCCATATTTACACCGGTAAAATTCAAATATGCGATTGCGCAGCAGGATTATACGTCGTGAAACGTAAATATTTTAACATTTAATATGAGGTGTTCACGAATGTCCAATGGGATCGCGAATACGATAAACAACCATAGTGAGAAGTTGTTATCACGTCGCTTATTAGCACGTCGATAGTTATTTGTGATTGAGCTACAGGGACATTAATAAAATTGCATCATTTGGTAAAACGTAAGGTTATTTTTCAGCCAAATTATTTAATATTCTTCCCAAAAAACAGGTTAACAGACTGAATACTAAAACGGACATGATGCAATACAATTGTACTAAATGAGGAAATTCAGTGTTTAAAAAAAAAGGAATATTAGAAAAATGCAAAATTAAGCCAAAAAATAATTATTTATCGATTTTTTAAAGTTTTGTATTTTTAAAATTACTTTTCGTGTGACGTATCAAATTCTCTCCCCCTTATTCTCGATGAGTTCTACTGATTTGTCAGTTGAATTATCGTAAACCAAAAATCTATCTCAACTCTCTAAACATTGGTTAATAATAATAATAATAATGTTTGGATAATTTATATAGCGCCATTTTTGTGAAAATCACCTCAAGGGCGCCGTACAATAAATAAATATCCCAACACGTCTTGCTGCTACAGAGCGCATGGATGGTTGGGATTCTAGTTCCTTGTCTCCAATTATGATATATTACAATTATGATATATATGAGCTAGATAACAGAACGTCTTGCAGCTACAGAGCACATGGACAATAAGAAATCTAGCCCCTATTTACATTTTTATTTTCAATTTTTTAATTGACAATGAAGTTTAGAGTTTAAGTGATATTTTAAAAACGAAATAAAAAGCAAATTTATAAAATTAGAATTTAGATAACAACAAGTCTTGCAGCTACTGAGCGCATGGACGGTTGAAATTCTAGACCCCATTTACTAAATTTAGATATTTGATAGTTGATAACATTTACATAATATGATAAAAATAATATGATAGCTAACATCACAAAAAGTCTTGCAGCTTCAAAACGCATCGACAAATGGAATTACAACAACATAAGAATGATTTTGAAAAGTTGATTTGGAAGAACTCATGACGTCATGCAAAGTGGTTCGTTTTTATTGAAATTATTTTTATGATTTTTTACGTACATTTTCAAGAAACTTCTTCTAACAATTTGATACTCTAATTTTTACCGCGCGTAAGAACACATTTTTCGTATTCATTTTTCTGTAGGGTTGAAGTTTTTCATTTACACGCTATTTTAAGATTTAAAAAAAAAACGATCAAACATTGATATCCAACTTATAACCATGAAGAAATATTTAATGTTAAAGAAGAGATTAGGTATGCAATGGAAAAAATATGAAACTATGTGAAATTTTGATCCGCATTTTAACTCAAATTTTCTGCCACGCAAAATATCCACATCTTATAAGAAAAACACATAAAAAATAAACGAGAGGCAAGTTAGCAAACAACAAATATGTAAGTAATATATAATTATATACTAAACCATTAAAATGATATAAAACTTTTGAAAAAAGGGCTTGGAAAAAGTATTCTGGGCCTTCATTTTATTCAGAATTTTCGAGAAATATCTTTCAGATATTTTGGCATATAATATTACGGTATTGTTATTGTAAAAGCGGCCAAGAACGGCGATTTTCTTTTCAATAAGAACGTGCCATGGAGAATTTATTTTAAGTTCTTATTTCCGCTCTCAAGAGATTATGTAATTCGCCAAATCGTTTTAATTTCACAAATCATTCTGATTTTTTAATGTCTTGAAAATATAAATGTGTTTAAGATCATATAAATAATATATGTGTGTGAAAGTTTTGAAATATTTAGACATACTTGAACTTTGTAATTGTAAATAAAGAAAATAAAAATATTTGTGTGTACTAGTGAGTTTTTTAGGAGAAACTGATCAACATATTACATAAAAAAATAAGTTGTGTTTCCTGACAATATCGGCTGCTGACTGATTGATCTATGCTTGGCGATAAATTATTAAATGGACGATTAAACGAAGGAATGTTAATTTTCAAAAATGGGCAGAATTGTAAACGTTACATAGTAGGTAAATTAAACACTAAAGTTAAAATGACACTAGAGCGGGACTGCACGGCACCGCATAGCGCGTCGCAGCAACATGAAATATTATTATTACTGTTTCGGATGAAAAAAAAAAAACTACAGCTGCGCTTCACTGCGCGGCATTCCATACAATTTGTCGCGCAGTGCCGCTTAAGTACAGCGACGTTTAGTACGTATTTAGCGTATTTATTTACTGTCAGTCGTAATCAGTATTACTTTACGAGTTAGTTAACCAATGAAAAGACAAAGTGTGACTAAGGAATTAAAAAACATGGCACTTTGAAGTTGATGTATACTTCATTAGTGAGAAGCCAGTAAGAGTACAACTCTACAATATGAACTCCTTACTACAGCTTACTGTCATCAAAATACTCTAGAAAGAATTTGTAAAAAATCTTAAGGTACACAAATTTTAAACTTGGATTTAGTCATAAACTTTTGAATCGCGATTTTACGATTACGATTAAATTGCATTGTTTTACAACCGTGCGTGAGATCTCGCTCGAGTTAAGTTGTTGGGAACATACAGGGATCTTTCAAAAAATCAGCTTAAAGAAATATTCAAATTTGTTGCAACAGAGAGGGAAACCATTTTTGAGAAGGGAATATGGGAGTCTAGGCATTTACAGGGCTTATGACCTGTCATTGGCTGGTTTAAGTGGCCACTTGACACACTGTGTAACATTCACCATTCTGTCCATGTTTGAACATCTACATTTCCTCAAATCTTCTATCTGTTGACTTTTGTGATGTAAAAGAGCTGAAAGGATAAAGGTTTCATACTCAAAACATTGTTGAATTAACTACCTGGTAAAAGAAGAAGTAGACAAAATCGAAGAATTGTTTTCAGGCGTTGCCTAGTAGGTGAATTGGTTCAGCCGAATGAATCTCACCCGCATGATAAAGGTTTCAGATCTTTTACTTCACAAAAGTCAACAGATGGAAGAGTTAAGGAAAAGTGGATGTTCAAACATAGGCAGAATTGTGAATGTTATACAGTGTGTAAAGTGGCCACTTAATCCAGCCAATAACCATATTCCCTTCTCAAAAATGTTTTCCCTCTCTGTTGCAACAAATTAAAATATAAACAACTCCCTAGGGAACAAATCTAGCCAGTCTCCAAGCATTTGGACATACTCAAAAGATTGTCAAAGAAATGTTCCCCAAGAAAAATATGAGATCAAAAGACAAGGGTGTCGTTATCTAGCATAAAGCTAGAAATAACGATTTTAAAAGTTTTTTGATAAAAAAAATGAAAGGATTTTTATTCCACTCTAAAGGCAGTAAGATGTTTTACCCCATCGTCATTTGCAACCTCAACCCCTCTGATTGGGCAATATTTTGGTCCGGGATATATATGGACTAGATTCCTCCCTTGCAGAGGTAAGACGATGCTTATTTTCAAGTAAGCTCAAATAAACGACTAAACGTTGAATGGATTAATAAGAAAACTCATTAAAAATAACAATTACGAGATACAAAAGTAGATTTTTGACACTGTCCTTAAGAAAATGTAAAATAATCATGTATATTGATAATTAAGTATGATTTTTTGTCTCAAAATGCAGAAGTTAGTGTGTGGGTGAAATGCATGACGTTTCGTTGGGAATAATTTGTTTGACATATAGACAAAACCGTTCCCGGGGGCGGTTTGCAGTCCTAGTAGGGCGACTGAGTCTGATACAGACATAGTGTTTGACATCTGGAAGAATTATTTTAATAAGGGTTTAAATCGCCAACCTCCTTTTTTTTAGATTTAAGATATCGCGGTGAAAACTGCTTAAACAATTGTTTTCAGAGGAGAAACCAATATTCTATACAATTTTTTGACCATCAACGAAATCATTCGGGCATGTCTGAAGAATTGGAAATCGCCGGGCGAAACGTGATTTAGTCCCAACTGTTAAAAAGTATATTTCAACAGAGAGGGAAAATATTTTTGAGAAGGAAATATGGAAGTCTAGGCATTTACAGGGCTTACGACCTGTCATTGGCTGGTTTAAGTGGCTTAAGTGGCCACTTTAGACAATGTAACATTCACCATTCTGCCAATGTTTGATATTTAATTTATGCATGTAATAGTCGACGATAGCTGACTGTTATCTGCTAATTCTCAATAATGTATTATACTTCATTAGTGAGAAGCCAGTTAGAGTACAACTCTACAATATGGACTCCTTAATACAGCTTACTGTCATCAAAATACTCTAGAAATAATTTTTTTTAAATCTTAAGGTACACAAATTTTAAACTTGGATTAAGTCATAAAGTTTTGAATCACGATTTTACTATTACGATTAAATTGCATTGTTTCGCTCGAGTAAAGTTGTTGGGAACATACATGGACCTTTCCAAAAATCAGCTTAAAGAAATATTTAAATTTGTTGCAACAGAGAGGGAAACCATTTTTGAGAAGGTAATATGGGAGTCTAGGCATTTACAGGGTTTATGACCAGTCATTGGCTGGTTTAAGTGGCCACTTGACACACTGTGTAACATTCACCATTCTGTCCATGTTTGAACATCCACATTTCCCCAAATCTTCTATCTGTTGACTTTTGTGAAGTATCAATTTGTTGAGTTTTTTACTTCGGGCGAAAATAGCTTTCTGAGCATGTGGCACAATTGCGTTCAGTTTTCACAAGTTGTGTGTAGCAGATTAAGCGGACATTTCCTAAGTCTCCTTCAGCCTCTCAACACCTTCAGACTTGTCCTAACCTAAATCCTCGCCTCCGATTGTTCCGCTCCACCCGGACGGGTGTGTTAAAACACGTCAAAACGAAATGGCGGCTTGGCGTGCCAAATACCCCAACAACAGGCAAAAGGGTACCTACATTTTTTGTAAATTTTACGTTAGTGGTGAAATATTTTTATCCAGCGAAAAATAAAATACTCGGATTCAAATAACGAATGCGCAAAATGAAGGGTTCCATAAATTTTATTTTATATGTTCTAAGTATGGTCGCTTACATTTGTCATAAAATCTCTATACATTTCGGCAAATATTTTCACAGATTAAAAAGATATATTGAGGTTAAAATTTATCGCAAAAAAGAGGTAAAACCCAGCCAATGACAAATCATAAGCTCCGTAATTGCCTAGACATCAATATCCTCCGCTCAAAAATTTTTTTTCTCTCTGTTGCAACAATCTTAATAACTTCATATGGAGCAAATACAGCCTGCCTACAAACATTTAGGCAAAGTATATTAATATTAAATGACTTATATTTGTTAAACAATACTAAAACATTTTTCCACTATGTTTTGAGTATGTCCAAATGTTTACAGACAGGCTGAATTTCCTCCCTGGAAAGTTATTTAGGTCTTTTATTTTTTTTGGAAATAATTGTGTTCTGATGATTCACCGAAATATTTAATTTTGAGGGCCATTTTCAACGAGTTGTAAATAACTCACTATTAGAAATGGGAGTTAAGTTGAGTTAGAGTGGGATTCGAACCACAGACCTTTGAGCCGTGAGACCCTTGCCACGGGACCACAACCCGATTAAAGTAGTCACTTAACATGCTGCGTAACATTCACCATTTTGACCATGTTTCAACATCCACTTTTCACCAAATCTTTCATTTGTTAACTTTTGTCAAAAAAAGGAGCTGAAACATTTATCATGTGGGTTAGATTTATCCGGCTGAACCAATCCGCCTGTTAGGCAACGCCTGAAAACAATTTTCAATTTTTTTTACTCCTTATACCATAACTTCACAAAAGTCAACAGATGGAAGAGTTGAGGAAATGTGGATGTTTAAACCTGAACAAAATTGCAAATGATACACAGTGTGTAAAGTAGCTACTTAAACCAGCCAATAAGCCCTGTAAATGCCTAGACTTCCATATTCCCTTCTCAAAAACGTTTTCGTTCTCGGTTGCGAAAAAATTTACATTCTTCCACTGCTTGAACTAATTACCTAATTAGAATAACTAGAAAAAAAAAAAAGTATTTTTAAAGTCAAGACAAAATTTCTAGCTTTTTTACTACTTACTTTTTTAATATCCTCAAATTAAATTGTTTCATTATACTTTAAAAGTAAAAGATATAAGAGGCTTCTGAAAAACATTGCATTTATTTGTTTATTTTTAATAATAATATCGGAAACACATAGTGCTGCGTGTTGTTTCAAACACTGATATGGAATTGTTATTTATGTTATAATTTTTATCTTATTTTTATTTGTGTATTTTTAAGTATGCACGAGAATATACCACACCAGTCGCGAAAAATTTATTTCTTGAATGTTTTCTTACAACTGGTGGGATTTGAACCTGCGACGCCAGTTGGCCGTCTGACCAACTGCGTCACGGCGCGGCGCGGCGCCTTACATTCTCCAAAATGTGTATTTATCACGAATAATCCTCAGTGAGGTCATATTATTTTTATTATGGTTTATTGTTTGTAACAGTAAAATATGAATAAATAAATAAACCGATATTTAAAATATGCCTTATTTAAGCCTCCACTTCGTAGTCCACATATTTGCCAATAATGTAAGGGGTCTCAAGTTCAATTCTTGACATTTGATATTTTTTAAGAGGTATTTCTAAACTGCAATATTTCATAGTGCTTGGACTGGCACCTGAAGCGTAAGACTGATCATCTTACGTTCATATAACAATATAAAATGATCAATATGCACTGCTTTGACATACAAATGCAGTGCCTTATGCACTATTCGGTGTAGAAAATGGAACTATGAAGATAATTATATTGAGTTGATTTTAATGTTACCTAATAATATAAACATTTAAAGAAAGGCCTTTACGAAAGGCAGAACAACTTTTTGGGACATTTAGCCATTTTTTGTTTTGAGTCCTAATATTGAACGTAGTTATGCAAAAAGCAGCCAGTCATAAAAAAGTAAAACTGAGATAATAGCACCTTTGTGAAAAGAGTAAATAATTAAATCTACACAACAATTGGAATGTTTTTGACTTTGGCAAATGATGAACGAAGAATACATTTGTTTTTTTATATTACAAACAATAATCTAATTATATGTATAGTGGACCAATTAAAATGATTTTTAAAGTACCGTAAGATTGTCCGGGTGCTGTGAGAATTTCCTGCAAATTAGGAAATGCCGTTTTTGTGATTGAAACTATTTTCAGAAGGTGATTATTACAGTTTTTTGTACGAAAGCGGTCTGGCTGTTTTTATTATAACATATAATTGATCTTACTGCACCCGATAACACTAATATCTATTTTTTTTCAAAATTGTGAACTAGCTGCTTTCTACATAAGAAGGTTTAATTGTTCTTTTTGTTTAATTGTTTTTTTTTCCATTTGTATTTACGTACTTGTTGAGTTTGTATAATGTCACGTCGCAGTTAACGAATATATAAATTTACTTCCGAAAATCTGAAAATCAATATTAAATATTTAAAAAAAATAAATTTAAATGAAAAAAACATTTGAGACCCACCCATCTTGATGTAGAAGAAAATTACGTATTTTTTAGAATATTCTAATTCTAAGGAATCGAGTTACAAGCCGACCGCCGCGCCGCGCGCCGTACCGCGTGGACGCCTTCACTGCGTCACTGAACAGAGTGTAGAACATCTTATATTATACTGCCCAATGTTCGACCGGCCGAGATGGGAGCTTGAATGCAAACTAAATACTCGAATTGCTGGGACAAATAATCTAGCTCAGCTTCTGAACTGTAATGATACACGAAGAGAGACTGTTCGATTCATTAGAGGGACGATCAAACGGACTAGGTTATTTAATGGTGGTATTTATTTATTTATTTTTATTTATAAATCATACAACACAAAGTATTTTAGAAGTAAAATACGTTGAATTACATTCCCAGGAGTTACAACAACTTAATTCGGGACATAAATAATATTAGCATTTAGAAAATAACACATATTAAGAACAACAAAGAAACAAAGCAAGTTTAGCACCTTTATAACTAAATATACAACAACAATATATGCGCCTAAAACCTTTTCTTACACAAGTAGAATAAATATATATAAAAAAATGCTTTTAAGAATAAAAAAAAGTAGTGAATCCACTAAGGGAGATAATGTCATTAACATCACATGCCATGCAGATGATGCTGCCATAGTGATGATGAGAACATATCCATTTCAGTTAGTAAATATCTGGATGCCTAAGAAATGTCGTATAGTACAATGAACACATGATTATTGGAAACATAATTCGGATTTACAAAACGTGTGTCAGATCAAATCATGGTGTATACAACAGAGGCGAGGATAGATAGAGAGAAAATAAAAAATACGAAAAGCCAAGTAGAAAAACTAAATAGAAAAACCAAATAACTGCTCAGAACGTCAGAGATGAAAGTACTAAAGGCAATCGCAGGGAAACCCAAAAGAGCTTTTAGCTCCTTAAGTTTATTTTTGTCCAAGCTTTACGAGTATTTTTATTCTTAATAAATGTAATATTCCAAGTTTTATTTTATTAATTCATATTCTACTTTTATTTTAATTACTGTTATCTTTGGTGGAAAAAAGTTAAAGTTTACTGAATCGATAAACATATTCGATAAAACCTTGCATATAACAAAAGAAAGGTACAAATAATTTGCAACTATAAAACTATATATATTTATACATATAGAGTCTTTCATTAAGCGATTTCTATCTTTGAATTCAAATAAAACGAAGTGTGTGTGTGATATCATCGAATTTTTTATTTGTTTGAAAGGGATATCAATTTCATTATGTATGGAATATAAAACCGTTCAAATATCCGCTGCAACTTCTCTGGGTGGCGAACATCCAAAATGTCTAATTTTCCATGATTCTGGCGCATAAATCAGGCTGAATTTGACCAATGGCATGGGTTATATTGTCTTTGGGAGGCCGTTGTGGTTTATGGTTTATTTGCATTTGCACAAGAAAAAGCCTAATGGGGTCAAATTACACGATCGCGGTGGCCAGTTCACAATTCTTCTACGTGAGATGACCATGCTCTCAAATCATTCTTGCAGAATATCCAATGAGGCATGAGCTTTATGGCGCGTAGCGCCGTCCTGTTAAAACCACATGTCGTTGATATCAATATCATCCAATTTAGGCAAAAAAAGTTAGTAATCGTCAATCTCTAGCGCTCGCTGTTGACGCTTATGGCCTGGCCAACGTTGTTTTCAAAGAAAAAAGGACTGGTGACAACGCTCGCCCAAAATCAACACCAAACCGTGACCATTTTGGGATGAATTGGACGTTCTTGGATCTCATATGGTCTGCGAAAGACCAAGCTCTTATGAGCGACGTGAAATCGACTGCCTCGGATTCTTTAGCACACTTTCACGGACAACGGCGATGTTTTCGGCAGATCTTGCAATTTCTTGACGTACAGGTGTTTAATGATTGGTTACTGAACCAGTAGACTCAAATTTACCCACCACACTGTGAAAAATCCTCTCAGTAGGACGCCGTAAAATAGGCAAAACGCGCGGAACGTTCCACGAACAGAACACTTATTTTGATAAAAACAAGTTTATCATTTGCACGTGTAGTTGAACGCTATTTCAGTCCATGGTGATTTGGAAAAACAGACTGAATAAATGACAGGCAGTTTGACAGATGTCGCTTTAACGATATGGCCACTATCAACTGTTACAGTTTGGAAGTCCCTATTGGAAGACCCTTTATATTAAGAAACCTGTTTTAGATTATAAAAATGGGATGTAAATAAAAAATATCATATGTACATAAAAATAAAAATTAATGTTAAACGAGCTATCCTTCCAAACACGAGTTTTTAGTGTATTTATTTTTATTTATGTGATTTTACAATACGCCAAGAAGGCATAGTGAACAATGCTTGTCCGTTGTAGCGCAAATTTTCTCGCGTCCGCAGGTTGAACCCTTTATTTTCGTGAATGTTGGTAGAAACTTGACAGAAACAAAGTAAATAATGTAGAATGTTGAAGATCAAAGAGTAAATAATTCACCATGACCACATTCACATGCACGGGACTGTTGACAAGGGTAGTTTTCTTTAAGTTTGTTTGAAATAACAACAAAAGGCAACTGGGAAGACCGTTCATAAATTTACGTCAGCTGAAATATTTATATTCACAAATGTATTTTGAATTTCATAATCAGCGGTGCTTGGTAAAATAAGTCAATTTAAAGTTAATTGTTAATAAATTTTTAATTTGTTTACAATGACGGTTTAGTGGTTTTAAAAAAATAAAATTCTTAGTTAACTTTTAAACTTTCAAACCTTGAGCATAAAATCAAATTGGGAAAATTTAAACAAACTGCGGAACTGCGTAGACAAATCAGCTTAAGTTGGGCTGCGTTTGGAAAATTGAAATGCATTTTTAGAAATAAGAAAATTCCAAATAATCTGAAGGCCTTAGTCTACAACTCTCGTGTTTTACCGGTGGCAACATACGGTCTTAAAACCATGTCAATCACCGCTAGAAGTGTTCACAAAATTAAACGCACTCAGCGGTCTACGGAAAGACAAATGTTGGGTGTCTCCTTAAAAGACCGAATAAGGAATGAGGAGATAAGACGCCGTACAAAGGTGACCAATATCGCTGAGAGAGTGAGAATACGAAAATGGCAGTGGGCGGGTCATGTGGTGAGAAAGGAAGTCGATAGGTGGACCCCCAGAATACTAAACTGAAGATCCTACGAAAGTAAAAATAAAGTAGGGAGACCACAGAGGAGATGGACTGACGACGTTCTCGAACTCGGGGGCCATGGATGGAAACAGAGTGGATAGAACAGAAAAACATGGAGAAATTTGGAAGAGGCCTATATCCAGCAGTGGAGAGAAAAAGGCTGATAAGAAGAAGAAGAAGAAGAAGAAGAAAAACTATAAAACTAAAAAAAAGTGTTTTATAATTATTATGTATCGTATTGTCAACGCTATGATTTTTTTAAGTTTTGTAATTTTGAACTTACTCTGCCTGTGAGGTCACAAGTTCTAGTCAGTGAGTTCTACTGATTGGTGAGTTGGCATCCAGAAACCTTAAATCTGTCACAACACTCTATCATTGGTTGATTCGAGAACTTGGGACGAAGTTCAAAGTAGTTAATTTTTATTATTTTTTGTACGTTTTCGAGACACTTCGCCATCTCACAATTAAATGCTCGGATTTTTAGCGCGTTTAAAAAAACCTATTTTTAATCCTATTTCTGGTAATACTGAAATTTCTCGTTAACGAATCTCTATGTCCAGGCGGATGACGATAACAGTTATGTGTCTGAAGTAGAATCAGAATCCTGGACGAGTGTTTTCGACTGGATAGCTACTCTCAAGTAAAATCGGAGATAAGTCCACCTCGTTGCGTAATGGTTGGCGTGTTTGCCTATCATTCTTGAAGTCCTGGTTCGATTCCTGCCAGGGTGGACGTGAAACGTTGATTTAAACGTTCTTAAAATTGCAATTCTTTAAAACTGCAATACTTTTACCGATGTAAAGGTGTGCCTACAGGCCGGCTTCTCCTAAAGAGTTTTAAGTGGTTTCCTCTCCACATGAGCAAATGCCGAGAAGTTCCTGATTGGCCCACATTAGTATATCCCTCCTGATTCCAACAGTTTAGATACATTTAAAAAAAAATAATTGCAGAAAAATCCACTTTTGAAATATAAACCTTGCATATTATAAGCAAGGTAAATAATAAAGCAACTCCCATATAAAAAAAGGTGCCTACGACCGTAACTTGGTTCTGGACCTAGTATCTGCACAGTAGTAAAATATGTGAGTTATACTAAAAATAAAATATTATTTAGTTTTTTTTCTTCTTTTTTCTTACTTTTATTTATGTTTATACACTGTGTGGATTGAGGTATGAATATTATGAATGAATATTAAATATTTTATGTATATTTTTTGGACACCATAAGTATATTTTAAATCATGTAAATGAATGCTTCGACGGGTTGTGCCCAGTGAGGTATTCATATTTTTTAAAAAAGGTGTTGTGTAAAACGTGAAATAATAAATAAATGTTATTATGTACTAGTCTAAATGTTTGACCACAAAGTTAATGCTTTAAACATAAATAATATGAAGTATTTTAGATTACTGGACAATAAAGATGTTTATTGAAAGAAAAAAATTAATGAAGAAAAAAGTCCTAATAATTAAAAAAATTTTAATAAAAGAAATGTATACGTTTTGATTTAACGAATTTTTTTCCTAATTATTTTCTTTTAGTCTTAAATAATAAGAAAATAAAATTGTGGTAGAGCGGGGCTCGAACCTCGGACCTCCAGATCCAGAGTCCGTGACACTCGCCACGGGACCACAACCGGTCCCAGTTTAATCGAAAAAAAATAGCTAAATCGAGTAAAACAAATTCCATCGAGTTCAAGAAAACATACTATCAGACATTAGCCAACAGCACATTGTAATAAGGATATGTGGAAGTTACCTAGTTTCACCACCAATTAAGTAATGTGGCGATGTTCTGGACTAACTGTGAAAGTTTGTCCTATTCAACGTACTACGCTATTACTAAACTGCTCAACTACCAAACTACACTACGGACCCTTTTGTTCAATGTTCATATTTGTGTTAAACTGAACACTGTATTACCGAAGGAGAGGGGAGTTACAGACTGACGGAATATAATAGTAAATTATTCAGAATAAGCCCCGCCGACCGACCCTTGCGGAAAACGCCCTAATCGTGAGGTCGAATACTTAAAAATATATTTACTTATTCACTATACGAGTGCTTTTGCTTCAAAGCTTATCGTATTAAGTAAAAAGGTTTGCACAAACAAGTAACATCGTATTTTACGGCCATATTGACCGCTGTGGGAGCTTTAGACTGGGTATCCATACTAATATTATACATGCGATAGTTTATTTTCTTTGTGTTTCCTTCACGTTTCAACGAAGCGACCGATTGACATTATTTATTGCATAGGGATAGCCGAAGAGATGAAAAGTAAAACAGAATACTTATTTTTCATCCCGAATTTAAAAAAAGTACAATACATTAAATACTTGCGCCATAATATCTTTAATCCGAGTATTTAAAAAAAAAACATTTCGTTATCTATGTGACTTGCTCTTCAAAAAATTCAGAGTACTTCACACTATTCAACAGTTAATATTTATTTGTTTTTATTTATTTATTTATATACGGCATTTCTACCATTTACATGTAATATATGTAGTTTTAAAAAAAGAAAATCGAGTAGGATATATTGATATTAATAAAAGTACAAAATTAATGATATACAATGCTTTTATACTTCCACACTTTGTATATGGATTAATAATATGGTCGCAATGTAGTAAACAAATACTAAATTCAGTACAAAGAACAATGAATAAACCACTTAAAGTAACATTTAATTTTAATAAATATACTAAAACCACAGATTTAGATAGAATAACAAAAATGCACAACGAGGAATTAATCTACACAGAAAAAATAAAAATAATTAGTAGTTACTATCAAACAATTTAACTTACGAACAACCTAGGACCGACAGAAAAAGAAATAGTTTTTTGTATACAGCAATACATTTTTACAATTCACTTTCTAATGACCTAAAAAATGTACAAAACATATACGTACTTAAAAAACACCCAAAGAAAATAGTTCTTACAGCCCGTGTAACGAGTGATATGTGACGTTATTTTATCGACTTTTTATTTAAACTATTGTGTTATTATATATAATATCCCCTCATACCAGTACTTTTGGTGATTGGGAATATTTCGTACAAATACAATATGTATTTTGTAATAAATAAATAAATATACTCGTACTATACACATTATAAATGACTTGAAATACATACATATTTTTGAGTAATTATAAAAGAACAAAATACTTTTTTCAATCAAATTATTACTATTCTATGCCGATTTTCTGAACATGATTTGCTCTTTTTGATAAGAATATGATGATTACTTTATGTTTTAAGTTAAGCAGAGATAAACTAAATATATCAAAATATGATGCATATTCATTCCCGGTATTCTGTAATATAAAAATAGGTGAGTTATATTCAGCTACCGTTCAAGGATTTCGACAATAAAATATTGTTGATGTTCGGCTAAACCTAGGTGGTACATAGAGCTAAATCAATTTCAGTAGATCGGGGGTATCAAATATTGGTTTTATTATTTTATATAAAGTCGTAAGATTGGTCGATGTTCTTCGTTTTTGCAATTAAGTTAATTTTAGAGAGTCTAGAATTTTGTTATAATTTAATTGATTACTAGGAAAACTAATCTTAAAAAAAATATATTTAAGAAAATTACTCCGAATTCTCTCAATAGACTCTGAGAAAGTGATTTGATTAGGTGACCATATTGAGAAATTGTAGTCCAGTTGGCTCCTAACTAGAGACGTGTAAATATATTTTGATGTGTTTATATTAATAAAATCTTTTCCGGTTCTAAGTACAAATCCTAGTCATTTTAAAGCTTTGTTATAAATTTTAATAATGTGATCTTTGAATAATAATTTCGAATCGACAAATACCCAAGCGTCCACCACAACCATAATACAAGATACTCCAATAGGGATCTGATACAAAGTGAAGGGGTCAACACTGTTCTGGCATCGAGGCAACACTATTGCGTTGGCAAGAAGGTCCATAATTTTTTGCCAGAATTGTGGAAAAGCACGAGTGTTGTCAAGTTGAAGAGAGTGTTGACCTCGCTCTTTCATGACATCGGTCGTAGGGAGTCAGAGGGGTTGATACATGCCACATATTAGAGATTCTTACTGGATGTTGAAAATAAAATATTAAAAAAATACAAAATAAAAAAAAACAAAAGGCAATCGTGAAGTTTCGTATAATATTTATTAAATTTTGCATCTTTTATGTTTTATTTTTATTTTTTAAGGAATAACCCGCTCAGCCTCTATTTTGAGGCTTGTCAGCAGGTGAGATAGAGGGGACATGGAAGGAGGTAATAAAAAATACACCACAACACCCAGACCAATTGAGAAAAAAAATTCTCTTGGGTTTTTTTCTTGTAACTGGCGGGAACCCGCGACGCCAGTTTCACCGTTGGCCGTCTTACCAACTGCGCCACTGCGCCTGTCCAAATGTATGTATTCGGCGCATGTATGTATGTGTATGCGCATGGGTATATTTATGTGTAAATGTGTTTGTATGTCTGAATGTATGTATAGGTGTGTATGAATGTATTTAAATATTTTATTTTTTTAAAGAAAAAGAAATATTAGCGTTCTTACAATACACGGCGGCCTCCGTAGTGTAGTAGTCAAGACGCTTGACTCACACACAAAAGGTTTTAAGTTCGATTCCCGGTGAGAACGCATAAATTAAATGTGATTTTTCTCATGCCTGGGTGTTCTGTGATGTAATTCACCACTGTAATTAGGCCTTCTGGCCTATTATAGTGCAAGAAAGTTTTTTTTTTAAATACTCAAATATTTCAATTTTGGTGATCATATTCAACGAGTGTAAATAACTCACTATTAGAAAATGGAAATCAAGTTGGGGTAGAGTGGGGTTCGAACCTCGGACCTCTGATCCGTGAGTCCGCGACACTAGCCACGGGACCACAAACCGATTCAAAATATAAACATATATAATATATGTATGTATATGTATCAATATGTGTATACTAGGAAGTTTATATTTTATTTGTCTGTTCTTGCTTTTAATTGTAAATAATTATTATGTATAAAAATGTAATTGCTTAGCTTGGAACGGGATATGTTCCCTTGTAACCTGGGCAGTGTACAAAAAATGACTGTCATATGAAATGCATAAATAAAATAAAATCAGCAATTAGAAGCATTATTTGAAAATGAGTAATATTATTTGGTAAGGTGGGAAGTCAAAAAGAATCCATATGAAATTTATTTTCTTTAAATTGCCATAAATGATTTGCTTAATACTTGGTTAGTATATTATTTATGTTTAAAGCATTAATTTTGTGGTCAAACATTTTAACTAATGTTAGTAAATATAAGTATATAACCACTTACTGACTTTTTTAGAGAATGTTATTATTTATTAATTAAATGCATGTTTAGACATGGTGATGCTCGCATCTCTATAAATTTGCAGGTGATTTATGTATTTTTGGAAATACAATATATATACTACGGTGATGGTGAAAGTGGAGGCGTATTTTAGTATTTGCATGTTTATGTAGTGAATGTCTTGACGAAGAGACGGATACGTGTTAAAACTAGAATCAACAGATGGAAGAGTTAAAAAAATATGGATTTTCAAAAATAGGCAGAATGGTGAATGTTACACAGTGAGTAAAGTGCTCACTTAAACCAGCCAATGACAGGTCATAAGCCCTTTAAATGCCGAGACTTCTTTAAAAAAATCTCCATATCTGTTGCAATTGTTTTAATATCTTAATGACTCCTTAGGGAGTGAAATCTAGTATTTTGTCTACAAGCGTTTGGACAAACTCAAAATATTGTCATATTTTTTATTATTATTTATTGACATATGCGCTAAGTGGGCATTTTCGACCGTTAATTGCACGGTGTATCTGAATAATTTTTATCTAAAATAGTATTATATAAATACGTGTAATATTTTATATATGCCTGGTCGGGTTACCCAATGTAATACTTTGTTCTACTGCGGTCCATCATCGACCAATTACAGCGCAAATTCATCAGTAATGCGGATGCATGTACTCGCGAACCAATATGCTAACAACATCGATGTCTTTAACGTGAGTCTTGTCAATTTTAAACATCAATGTATATGTTCTATATCAAATAGAACTTAATATTCTGTTCAAAATGTATTTTATAACATTAAGCACTTAGCTGCTTTAAACCTTTAACTGCATTTCTTTGGCTTATTTAAAATTTTAAAATAAAAAAATATTTTTTTAAATTTTTTTTTATTATTTTTTAAAACCAACTAAACTTCTAAACACAGTTCTATAAACAATATTTTGAGTTTTTCCAAATTTTTGTAGACAAGGACTGGATTCAACTCCCTGGGGAGCTGTTTATATTAACATATTACAACAGAGATGAAGAACATTTAAGAGAAGGTAATATAGAAGTCCAGGCATCTACAGGGCTTATGACCTGTCTTATGGCTTATGACCTGTTTTAGAATTTATATGGTATAAACCAGCCGTTGACAGGTCAAAATCCCTGTGGATGCCTGGACTTCTATATTACCTTCTCTTAAATGTTCTTCATCTCTGTTGTAATATGTAAACAGTTCTATAATTTATTTATTTTATTTATTTATTTATTCACACTCTTTATCAAAATACAATTCCATGTTCACTTTGCCCAGCTAACAAGGGTACATACCTCGTTCCAAGCTAGGCAATTACACTTTAATATATTATAAAAGTTAACAAATTTATATATAGCACAGACAAACAAAATAAAAACTTATTTGGATACACATTTTGATTCATATACATACAGACATACACATATATACACACATTTTTACACATGTACATACACACACACGTACATACACCCATGCGCATTATTACTTTATACTATATATTTTTTAATTTATGTTGTCAATAAAGTTATCTTTTTATTTTTATTTTTATACCAACTTTACTTCTAAACACTGTTCTATCTTTTGTTGCTTTATATTGTATTTTTTAAGTTATATGTTGTTTATATACTCATATTTCATATAACTTTAATGTATGTTAAAGCCTTATGGGCGTGAAAAATTAATAAAATAAAATAAAAAATAAAAAAAATATTTTATGAAAGTAAAAATGTTAAAGACAGGGCATTGAAAATTTCAACTTTCTCATACGTTTTTAAGAGCGACATTGGAAAACTCACAACGCAAATATCGGTAAGATATTTATTTAGAGCTTTGAAAAGGGACTCTTTTCTCGAGAAAAGTATGAAGTAACAAAGCTAAAATTATTAAAGATTTTCAAAAAAAAGTCTTTTAATGTCTATAAATACAAAAGGACGAGGAAGAGAAAAAACCCAGGATAAAAATGGAAGCTTAAAAAGGGAAAAAATGTGTCAAGTTTCTATACAATTTAAAAACAAGTAAAAATATTGAAAGAAAGGTAAAGTAGACTTATCATCTTTCAAGAGGGGACCAGGGCGCGTTTCATTTCTAAAGAATACGGAATATTTTGACGAAGATGGAGCGAAAAGTACCAAATATTCCCCACATTTACCCGTGGGACGAATTACTCTATATTAGATATATTGATGTGTTGTTTGGTAACTCTGGGCGGAATTCAATGTTTTTCGTATCAATCAAAGTGAAGAACACTCATAGTGGATGGGGAAACGATTCTTCTAAAATAATATTATATAAATATCGAAATAACAATTTCGTGTATAAAACAGATTGTGCTGCTCAAAATGTAATTTGTTGTGAGTGTAAGTTTAATGATCGGTATTTTTAAATAATCGTAATACAGTTGGTGCAAGAAAAAGTATCCTATATTTTCATATGACAAAAATGATCAAGATGCACTGCGATTGGTGTATGAATGCAGTGCCCTATGCACCATCAGGTGCGGAAAGGGAATGATGATGAAGATGATATAACCACTTACCGATTTTCCTTTGTCTACCGGTTTCGAGACGAACCCGTCCTTTCGTCAGGATACCAACTAAACGCATGTTGCATGCTTGTTTGTGCACTTCTGACCTAAATGCTTCTGACGTGGACTGATTTATAAATAAATAAATAAAAATTCTGACCTAAACTGGTTCATAATAAGTAAATGATAAGAATAGTTGATCCGCAGGTTTATAAACTCGTAAATAAATGACTTGATTCTGACCTGAACTGGTCTCGGGAGTTAAGGGTCTCTTGCTTGATGCTGAGGATGACGGGCCCAAGATCCTCGTCGTTGGTGAAGTAGTTCCAGTGCTCCGTGCCGTAGAAGTAGCGCTCGTATGTCTCCTGCTCCACGGACGTCAGTTCAAAGCCGGCGGACGTTTCCCACTGCTGCTCTATGGAGGTCTTCTGACGAGGAGGACTCTCATCTTCTGTGTCTTCCTCGCACAGGTCACTGTCACGGCGGCGTCCTGAAGCGATTAAAACAAGACGTATTTTAATTGGCAATTCAATGCACCATTGGGGTTGTAATTGTTAAACGTAGTACTAATAACTCTTTCACTGTGGCTTGATAACTAGAAAACTAACTTGATATTACTGGTGTTATTTGCTTGATTTTAAAATTTATATTTCTATGACTTGTATGAAGGGCGTCGAAGTTAAATAACGATAATAATAATCTCCATTGATAATATTACGTTTATAAAAATACCACTCTGAAAAAAAATATTTTTAACTGAATTCAATACAAGTAAATTTCGTGATGAAAAAGAATGATAATATCCGAAAATAGCTCTTCGCATAATTTTCCAAACTAACGGTTTTTTATTATTTTTTTTTAATAATATATTAATACATTTTTACAATTTTTTTTAAAATTTTAAATGTTATATTTTTTACAAAAACTAAAATTCTACCAAGCCACTTTCTGTAGCTTGTTGGTAGAGATTATATTTATACTACATCTTGAGTGGTTTATGCTATGTATATGTGCCGCATGTAATGTATATGTTTGTGTATGTTTTCTATGTGCGTTCATGTGTGTGTGTGGATGGCTCGGAGTGTACATTCGGTATTTTTATTTATTTTAATTTATTACCTCTATGGAAAACGCAAATGTCAACAATTATTCTTTTCTCACTTAAAATTCTTATTTATTTTTTGTCACATTTAATGTTTATTTCTTTTTAATTTATGAAAACTTAATTGGTCTTTTTACGTTAAAAAAATGTTGTTTTTAGTACTTTTTTTGTATGACTGTATGTTTTCTAAATAAAATAAATAAATAAAATAACTTACATAATATTATTTACATTTATAAAAACAATGAATAACAGATGTAAATTAACAGCCGGAAAGATCAGAATAAACATGTATATACAAGTAACAATATATAAATTTATTTTTGAAATACAAGAAAATATATGAAAAATTAAAATATTTACACATAAGCTACTATTCAAATATAAACTTTTGATCGAGTAGCCACTTTCTTATTTTGATTTTGTTACAATGCGAGTTAAATTTTAGTTCTTTCAGTTTATAAAAAATATAGTGAAAGGAGCAATGAAAGCAGTGGAGTTAAATTATATTAAAATCGCGGGTTACTAAATTTTTGACAAGTTACGTTTATGGGAAAAAAAACTTTTTAGTATGAAGGAAACTGGCAAAAAAACCCGCAGCCTCTACAACGGTTTTCGGGTATGCGGAAAAAATTGTTTCACTTTAATCAACAATTAAAATTTTTAATGCCTGTGTAAAAAATTCCTTTGTAACAGAAAAAAGGAACTTGAAAAATTCGGCTGAAAAATATTTTAATAATTATGATACATACGTAACATTATGGGGTAGAATTATGGAAAAAAAAAATCAGTGGGATAATTAACAAAAAAAGGTCTGAAAAAATATGCTGTTTTGGGGACCCTAGATTTATATGTAGATCAAGACTCTGTTGCACTTACCTCTGTCTCTTCTCGGAGCATCCATTTCCCTCCCCGACTCATGTTCAGACTCGCTCTCGTCCCAAATGGTATCAGTAGCTATCTTCTGTCTGGAGCACTCTATCCAGTACCCGGGAGTTGGTATTAGGTTGTGAGGGTACTCTTCGCAAAATTCATCTGGAAAAAATATCACAAGGTGAACAAGCGAATGACGTATTTTCTTAACCGCATCATCATCATCATTTACCTGGCTTATGGGAGGTATAATATAATTAATTTTACTATATGATTGGCGGCCTCCGTGGTGTAGTGGTCAAGAAGCTTGACTCACGCACGGAAGGTTCCGGGTTCGATTCTCGGTGAGAACACAAAAAAATAAAATGTGATTTTTCTCAAACCTGGGTGTTCTGTGATGTAATTCACGACTGTAATTGGGCCTCCTGGCCTGTTTTGGTGCAAAAATAAATAATAAAATATTAAAAAATTAAATAAAAATAATAATTATGGCGCATTTTAATATTTTTGTTTTGCGGAAGGTAAAGCGCCAGTCCAGGAACGATTTAACATCGTAGTGTAAGACCACCTTAATAATCAATATTTCACATCCACCCAGCCAGGAGTGGAACCTAGAACCTCGAATACGGCAGGTGAACTTACCTATCACTATGCTGTAGTAAATATGGACAGTCAATAAATAAGTTAATTACTTTATAAAGGAGTACCGGTCTTTTAAAATTCATCTATCAGAAAGTTTCAAAATATTTGACATGGATTAATTGACATTCATTAAATAAACCTGCGGAAATATGAAGTTTAAAATTAATATATTTTAGGAATTTCTTCCGGACGCGCTCTAGTGAACCAAAATGTACACTTTAATGGAGCCACCAGATTCGAGAAATATATTCTAGATTTTTCTTAGCAGGGATCAATAAACTGACTTGATGGGTGTTATGCCTTTAAGTTTGATAGTTACCCTAAAGATAAATACCAATTTAAAATTTTAAAAAAATAACTCTGCAGTGGTCGCGCGTACACATGTCACCCACTATCATAAAAAATAATATCTCGGAATCTATGTTAGTGTGTTACTCTGAACTCTATTAGCTTAAAACAGAGTATTGAGGTTCTCCGCTCAGAGAGTGTCGTTCTCTGGAGACGCTTGGACGTGTCAGGAAAATTTCTCGAAGTTCGGTATGCACCTACCATGCGCGGTCTGTCCATAGATTGGATGGAACAAATGCTACTAAAAAAAATACCTTTAAACAATCCGTATTTAGTTTTTTGCTATTTATCACATCGGGGTGCGCGTGAGCTGATTTGAGGTTAAATGAAAAATATGGATTACAATCGAAGTTATTTTTTAAGTAGTTGCACACAGGTTACTTCTCGTTTAGTAGTCTCGTCCATGCAAACTTTGCAGTGGACTACGCGTTGCGGGCCAAAGCAGGGTTCAGACCTGCAAACTACTCGGCTGTTGGTCTTGCCCGCCACAAGTTAACTAATCTGTTAAATAACTACAACAAATATGTTTTAATTAGTTTGTTGTTTTAACCGTAGCGATCATAAATGAGTTTGATGTTCATTCATTTATAACATCTAAAAAAATTCGACAACCCCCCCACGAACGACTTTAGACTGACCAATTTTTTTATTAATTAAAAAAAAAAACAACAGCCATTGTAAAACAAAAACAATATTTATAAATAAACCAAAATTATAGGCCAATAATATTTTTTTATATAACTAAATACAATGCCAAAAAAACATACCCGTGAAAAACCATTCCATATAATTCCAATTGTAAAAAAATAATATAAAACAATAATAATAAAATACAACATATTTATGAAAAGTTTTTTTTTTACTCTGTTCTCAAAAGTCTTTTTGCCAGCGTATCCGTGCGGAGTAACTCCAGTTATGCGCGGACTGATGTAAACTACATTGCACTCAGTCTTATTCTGGAATATAGATATGCGTTAATGTTTTAGTTCCTTTAAGGCGGTCTTCAAGTAATGAATTTCACAAGTCCATGCATGCGCAAATTGAGAACTTTTGTATCTCTGGAACCAATTACAACATACTCACCAATCTAGGTTCGTTTTCCATATATCATGATGGTACTATAACCGATTAAGAACTTTAATCGGTTGACAAGATGGTATAATAATATCAAAAATTTGAATTTCTGTGTTAGCATTAGCAATACAATTTGATATATTTATGTACCTAGTACCAAGTGATTGCTACCTTAATCGAATATCTCACAAGTTCCTGGTGCCTTCATATATATAACCTGCGCGACCTGTTACGTGAGCGTTTATTCACAATATTTTTTTTGTATCGTGGATGTTTATTAAATTGTACATTCTCAGTTTTCATTGTTTGATGTTATATTATGTTTACGTATGGTACAATGTACATTTTATTATGAATGAAGACAGTAATTACCATAAAAAAATAATAATTTATGTTCAGCAAAATAATATGTAGATTAGAGGCAGTTCCTTAGTATATGCATAAGTTCAGTGCACTGTTAAGTAAAAATTTGTGTAACTAAATTAGTAATTTTATTGAGAGTAAAAATATGTTTTAGGTAGGTACAAAAAAACATGAAATGGTTGTAATATTATACTCTTAAACATCATAATATTTAATACTAGCTCCAAAAGATCTAGCGAAATCGACTCTAGCGGATGATTTTCTCATCATGTCTACGCATGCGCAATCCTCACAGTGCATATTCTGTTTTGCACAATCTTTTACCCTGAATTTGTTTGAAATATAACATATCTCCTAAAATTGACATTTGAACGAGACAGACAATTCTTCATACCGATGAATTGTGCGTTAGAGGGAGAGAATAATAAGCATATTTCGGGCATTGCCAACGCATGCGCAGATTTGAAATTCGTATGTAATGTCACTTTGAACATGCGTAATTACATGATATTAATACGAATTTAGTTACCTATAACGTGCGCATTATGTTGGGCGCACTTAGCGTTTCTGGTTCCGATGCGCAGGCTGTCATATTATTGCTAGTTTATCACGCAGACCTATCATATTATTATAATATTATAAGACTTAATATACAAGTTCACAAAATATAAAAAAATCCACTGCCAATGTTTTCGGTCAGGAGCCGCCAGTGATGTAGATATAAGACAAGAAGATAAAATTAAACCATGGCACCGTGAACCGGACAACGAGGAACCTTATTTATTGGATTTGAGTTCTGATGGTAAACAAAATTTCCTCGACGAACAGGATTATCATTCCAAATCAAAATAAAAAGCAGATGACGCAGGTTAAATATCTCCAGCTAGTCCCGAATTCTCAAATGGGGGGTGAGGTGCCGATAGGTGATTTTAACAAGAACGTTGACGTTGATATAACTCTTCTTGATGTCGGCCTCGTGGTGTGTGGTCAGCACGTTTGCCTACCATGCAAGAGGTCTAAAAAATTTAATTAAAAAGGTGTTTTTACACTTGAATATTTCAAAGTACCTGGACTGGTACCTGAAGAGTAAGAGTGATCATCTAACCTTCATGCAACAAAAATGATCAAGATACACTGTGGTTGGTGTACCAATGCATACATGGTGTACCTATGCAGCATCAGGTGCGGAAAGGGAATGATGATGATGATAAACTCTACTAGGCCAATAGCACTGTGTTTACTTGGGATACAACGTAATGGAAAGTGGAAGTATGCATATTATTAAAGAATACTAAAAATAAAAATTATTATTCAAACATAAATTTTAAGAAACGTCTGGGTAAAAAACTTAATAATATATAAATCTATGCAATGTCTCGCAACAGTAAAATAACAGGTAGGTATTCACAATATTAAAAAAAAAAGTAATAGAATCTTGAAATTAGAAATTCCCTCAGAGATGTGAAAATTATCAATGTCCAAAGTAATACTGTTAAAAATAAAAGTAACCCTTCCAACATGCATAACCATTGGCAAGCTGGTCCTATATATTGGAATTTGGAACATTCTATATTGATGCGGTGTAGGATAATTATCTTGAACATAAAAGCTAACGTTCCGCATAATTTCAGGGTTGTTGACAGTACCGCGCAACAATTGAAAGAAATGCGTAGTTAGATACACATCCTTTCTGATCTTTAAACTGTTGTAATCGAGCATACCATGGAAAAACTCAGTAGGATAAAGCTATAGATAATATCCGCACGCCCTCGTGTAGAAAAATTGAAGAAATTTCTTCTGAACCCTCTCCACCAAAGAGAACTTCAACCTACGTGGTCCCCAAATCATCGAGCCACTCTCAAGTCTACTTTACACCAACGAATTGTAAAGAATTCTGAGTACTCGTGTAGGTACTATCAAAAACCCTGGCGGTAAAATAAATTTGTGTTTGTATCACCTGGGTACAACGGGTTTGCTTGACAAAAAAATCGAACTGGAAGGTTTATCCGTTCGGTCCCAAATCGACGTCTAAAAATGTTTTATTTGTAATGTAAGACCTCTCTTGTAATGTTCGTATAAGAGATAAATATTTTTGTAATTTAATTAAAAATATATTCTTATAGTTTGTGTTATACTTAAAAAAATAATTATGCAGAAGCGTTTCTATCTCTAAATCAAATCGGGTGACATACCCGAACGACCACTCGCGTGACATGTTGACGCGCGACCACTGAAGGGTTAAACATTTTTTTTTCGCAGCTGTTATTTTGTTAAATTTACATTTGTATTACATTTGTATTACATATACCGACGTTCTTACTTTTTTTCTTTTTTCAAATGACGTGTATCGTTTTTATTCATACTGTTTACTTGTCTACGCTTCTTTTTTTATTTTTTTATTTCCTGTTTTTTGTAAAAGGTTCTTTAAATCGTAAATGTGTTGTCTTTTCAGAAAATGTTGCACGCTTTTATTGAATGAAATGCATTGATAAATTTTTGCTTTAACCTTTAAATTATTTGTGTCGGTTTTAAGGGACAACTACAGAATCTATGAAAATTATTAACACAAAATAGATGTTAAGTTGTGGCCAAAGTGATAAAAAAGGTCGATAGCATAGCTATAATTTTCGCTCTCACACAAGACACAGTAATGTCGCGTAGCCCGTGACCGTCAGAATATTGACAAGTAAGAAGTGGACGCTGCGCCGCGCCGGCTCGAGTAATTTGGTAATTAAAACCAAAGAGAATGGTGAAATAGTTGCAATCTGTATTATTTTAAAGGAAGATAATTTTGTTTTACATGTCATTAGTTTATTTTATCTGTTTAAAAGAAATAAAAAAAATAAAAAATAGAATTTCATTTTCAGAATGTGACACTGCCAATTTCAGTAAATAAATATATCGATTTAATTGTCCCAAAAAACTACACTGCCGAAAATACATGAGAAGTATAAAGTTATTTGTACACACTTATACGATGTTATTGCATTTAAATAAAAATGTTACACACAGCAATATCCGTTTAAAAGGACTGAAAAAAAAATAATTAAAAAAGCTCTTTTGACATGAATTGTAGGCGTGATTAATCACAGTAAAAGGTGATTAACATAAAAATAAACCATTATGTCTATGGTTACCAGAATAAGGATTAAAGATGTAAATGTTTGGTGACCTCCGTGGTGTAGTGGTCAAGACGCTTGACTCACACACGGAAGGTTCCGGGTTCGATGCCCGGTGAGAACACAAAAATTAAATGTGATTTTTCTCAAGCCTGGGTGTTCTGTAATGTAATTCACCACTGTAATTGGGCTTCCTGGCCTGTAGTGGTGCAAAAAAAAAATACAAAATACAAAATATACATGTACAATTAATTTCACCTGTGTTCTTATAATTTTCACAAAGCCAACATAGTAATATATACTTTCATAATTTTTAACATTTTCCTAAACCGTAAAAAAAACTGGCTTGTATGAAGTTGTACGTATTTTGTAACAAGAATTTTACTAACAATAATGTTTATATAAATTAAGGAAATAATTAATTTGCTCGGAGAAAAAATATTGTAAACAAAAAAGTATACACATAAATAAATTAACAAAGAATCAAATGGTTGATTTTTTTTTCGTGGTAACCATCGGTTACCTTCTATAAAAATAGCGGCTGTTGACCGATTGACTTATGATAGTGCGCGTCGGAAGGTTCAAATCAGTAAAAATTTTACTATGGGACACAGCACACTACAACGACCCTTCGAAATTGTGATGTTTTTTTTCCAAAATAAGCCCGCCCTCAGTTGTATTATCACCACGTGTGTATTGACGTTAATATCGTGGTAAAAAATGTGAATACACCAAAGACAATAAGAGCACTGGTAGCCAAATTTGGAAATTCCAATACTGTGGCAACACCCTAGTCTAAAATTGGAATACGAAAACGCAGAAGCAGCGAGGCTTTATCCGCCGTTAGGGACGATGTTGACGAACACCCAAAAATCTCATATCATCGTCGCGTACAGCACTTTGTCATGCATCTATTGACCAGGTAGATCATTCTGAATGGTCCATTAAAAAAAATACAAGGTACAGACAATACACAAATTATTGCCATCCAACAAGCCCAGGCGTGTTTTGTATGCCAAAAACATGTAGAACGTCGTTGAAATTGTACCCGGTTTTGGGCAGCGTTTGATTATGACCGTCGTAGCACACGTTACGCTGTGTGGAAGCGTTAATAATCAAAACTGTCGTTACTGAGGCACTGAAAATTCTCAGATCATTCATAAAGTATCTCTAAACTCACTTAAAGTCACCGTCTAGTGTGGTGTAAGAGCCAAAAAATTATCGGTCCGTACTTCTTTGAGGATGAAGACGATAACGGCCAATGAAGAGCGCCATCGCGCCATGTTAACAGACTATTTGGTAACATAATGGGTTTGTGTTTATATTCATACTATTCATACCGCTCGCGAAACAAGGACTTTAGTGAAGCAAATGTTCCCCAATCCCCAATAGTTTCATCTAAAAAAAACAGCGATTACAACTGGCTACCACGGTCTTCAGATTTGACGGCTCCTGACTTTTTCCTGTGAGAATATTTCGAAGTTAATTCGATTTATGGCATCTGGTCAGGGACCTCTAAGTGGCTTAGAACCAACGGACGCTGAGAAGTTGCATAACATTTTCATGGCAACGCTCGAAAAAGTTATGGAAAATACTGAAAAAAAGGCTAATATTTGCACACCGGCCGGAAGCGGACATTTGTCTGACACAGTATTCCACAGGTGACCAAACAATTTGTGCAGGACCAAATTAACTCTCGGTAAAGTAATTTATACAAGTTATTCAAAAAACTTTGGTTACCACGAAAAAATTCACCAGTTACATATCAACTCAATTAATATGACGTTTAAAAACAGAAAACTTATTTTTGTATAAAACACAATGACTGCGCATTCGATAATATTTTTTTTATTATTATATATAAAAGGCAATGTTTGCACGTGTGTCGTCAATATACTGAAAAACTACTGGACTGATTTACGTGCGGTTTTCAGTGCAATGTAGATATTTTCAATGCGCGTTTGTATAACTCTTAAAATTTTCAATTTATTAAGTAGAAAAAAAGTTAGGACCGTATTTTTTTAAAATTATTCACGGGCTGCGTTCAACGATAAATGCATATAAAATAATTGGAGTGATATAATTTATTGTGTATAAAAAAAAAAGATTATGAATGTTTACAAACAACATTTGTTTTTTATAGATCCCAATCAGATTCTTTCCTTAAATTTCTTATTATTCCTACCATTTATTATTTTAAATGCATCTTCAGTATTGATAAAATAAAATTAACTGACATTTAATAGATATAAAACATTTCATTTCCACATACAGTACACCCCTGTTGGTTGGAAGACCAGAGTTTGACATTTGCAGAAAAAATTCTATATTTGAAAATGCATTATTTCATGTTTTGGAATTTAAACATAAAAAAAATACCTAGGTACCTATTTGAATTCAATATTTAAAAATGAATTATTTTAAGTTCTGAAAATCAATAATAAACAAGTACCTAGTTCCAACAAGTGCGGTAAATACAATAATTGAAATTAAACTTTCGATTGTGTTAATTCTATCTATATACAAGTATATACTCAAATCAGCAATAGCAAAACGCTGCCGGGATCAGTTCGTTAAATATAAAATATTCCTAATACAAAAAAAGTTCGTTATAAAGTTTTCACATTATTATAAACATTATTCTTTATTTATTTCCTTAAAAGGCTATTTATTAATTAAAAAGAAGATTCAAAACCTTGAATTTATAGGTGTTTAATAAATCTTTCACAAAACATTAAAAGGCACTTAAATAAAAATATAAGAAACTTATCATGAAATAAATAAAAACTTATAATACAATAACTTATTTCATTATTCGTACACCAGGTTTAACTGGCAATAATTTATTAAGTTTTCTTAGCGAGGATAAAAATGCTACGTTTTAAAGTTTCGCTAGTAAAGTAACATTGTTTAAAGTTAAGGGTATAAAATTATTCAGAATATGAAACGATAGATAGAGTTGGAACTTTTTTGGTCGCGTTGAACCTTTGTAGAAGGTTGTTGGATGCGGTTTGGATGCACTTTTCTGTATAATAAACTTAATTGTGTTACCGTAAGAGACTGAATCAGTGCATTTCACTGTTTTACTATGAAAACGATAAATTTAAAGATAAAAAGATTTGAAAGCATAAAAGTAACGGACCATTTAACACTGGCATATAAAAAAATCTGCATAAATTTTAATCTCCTTTTTACCCTTCACGATTTCATGCAATAATATTAAAAATATCAATTTAGAAGTACCGTTAATTAAATGATAATTTTTCATCCCTCAACTTATCATCCCAACATTTCCAGCTCATCACAGGACAAAAAATGTACCGTAAAATTACAATAAAGTATGTTTTCACTTTAAGTCGTGAGTTTGATTCCTGAAAAGGTGTTTTCACACTGCAACATTTCACTACCCCTGAATCACCACCTGAAGCGTAAGACTGATCACCTTACCTTCAACGTAACAAAATGATCAAGATACTCTGCGATTAGAGTGCCAATGTAGTGTTCTAAGCACCACTGGGAGTGGGTGGGGTTATAATCATTTCGAAATTAAAAAAATAAAATGCAAATATTTAATTTTCCAAAAAAAGAACCTTATGTTTTTTTGTGTTAATAATTTTAGTTGAAGCACGAAATAAATGATCGAGATCAAGAGAATGAAGTGCTTTATGCATAACTGTGTGCGGATGGAAATGGTAATGAAGATGTCTAAAATATTTAAATTTATTTCAACAGAGAAGGAAAATATTTTTGAGAAGAGAATATGGAAGTCTAGGCATTTACAGGGCTTATGACTTGTCATTGGTTAGATAAAGTGGCCGCTTTACACAAAAAAAAAAGAAATTTACAAATTGGAAAATTGTTTTCAGGCATGGCCTAGTAGGTGATTTGGTTCAGCCGGATGAATCTCACCTACGTTATAAAGGTTTCAGCTCTTTTACTTAACAAAAGTCAATAGATGGAAGAGTTGAGGAAATGCGGATGTTTAAACATGGGCAGAATAGTAAATGTTACACATTATGTTAAGTGGCCAATTAAACTAGCCAATGAAAGATCATAAGCTCTGTAAATGCCTAGACTTCCATATTCCCTTCTCAAAAATGTTTCCCCTCTCTGTTGCAACAAATTTAAATATGAATACCTCCCTAGGGAGGAATTGCAGCCAGTCTGCAAGCATTTGTACCTACTCAAACATTGTTGAATGTCTTAAATATTCTACCTGGATGGAAAAATGGAACAAAAATGAAACTTTGAAAAAATGTGCTTGCGGCAAACCTCGGTATTAGGTGGTTTGAATTTTTCAGTAACTAGTAAATTCATAGGAAAACAACAGATTTTGATAAGTGAAAGTGTGAAAATGCCAATGTCGCCTGACCGTCATGAGATCAACCTTGCTTGCCTTTTGAGTGTGTGTGAACTTCGAAGGCGCGATTTTCGAATTCAGCCTTCCGAAGCTCCTGTGAATACACTCGAAGTTTGAGAAGGGAAGGTTCAAATAGAGATGATTAGTAGTGGCCTTTGCTCTACATAGGGAGTGAAAGTGTAAAAAAAAAGTAACTTCTATTAACAAGAACTATTACAATATCTATGTCAAGTCCTGGTGCTGGCCCCAATGTATTTTATTATTTTTTAAATATTTTTTTATATGGGAGTTGATTATAATATACAAGTTTTATATTTCAAAAATAGGATTTTTCTGCTATTATTATTATTTTTTTATTCATTCAAAATTACACTAGTTTAAATATTTATGACTTATTAAGGCTTTAGGCTATTTATTTATTTATTAACGGACATTGTCCATGTATGCAATTTATAGGGTTTAAATATTACAAAAATAGAATAGTTTAAAACATTAAAAAAAAAGAAAAGAAGCATTGACAAACATAAGGAACATCGAGACAAGATCTGGACTATTTGTTTAGTGCTCGTTTAAATCGTTGTAAACTTAAACCAAAAAAGTCCAGATCTTGTCTTGAGTTAACAATACGACAAAGACGGGTCACTGGAGAATAAAGGGCATATTTTCTTCTATGCTGATCGATGAACAGTATTTCATTGTTTCTCAATCTACGAGTCGGAATATTGAATTTTACTTGTCCCAGTAATGATGGAACATCGATTATACCATTTAGTATGCCGAACATACATATATATGGAGTCAATATTAGTTCTACGTTTTTGTAGACTAGAAATATTTAACATTGACTCTATTTCAGCCCATGTCAAGCCACAATAAAAATACATAGTAAAATACATAATAAACATAGAATAACAATGTAGAAAAAAAAGTAAATGTTATAAATAATCGAATTCCAAAGAATACAATGCAAAAAAGATAATCAGACATAATTTTTAAAATATAAATTATACAAATTAAGAATCACTCATAATCAAATATACAAAATAAAGTAGTATAAAAAAAAAACTAGATAAAAGTATCATTGAAATCAACATAAAAAGAATATATATATATAAAAGCATAATTGAAATGATATTTGAGATATGTTTTCTAGAAACCCACTCAATACTATAATAAGAAATATAAGAAATAAGAGCAATAAATCATATGCCAAATAATAGTACGTACTAAATTAAATTATACAAAAATACATAATGAAAAAAACATAAAAATTATCAATATATATAAAAAGAAAATAAAAGTAAAAGTATGGAAAGAAAGCAGATTTGTAAATTTTTGCTAATCTTGAACTTTAAAAAAAAATATATACATATTCCATTACTTTGGCTAAACTGTTGGAATCAGGAAGGATATTCTAATGTAGGCCAATCAGGTACTTCTCAGCATTTGCTCATGTGGAGAGGAAACCACTTAAAACTCTTCAGGAGAAGCCGGCCTGTTGACAGTTGTCAACCGGCCTTCCGTTCCACTAGAAGAGTGTTTGGCATTTTGTTCCATATTTTGGATTATTTTACCAATTGCCTGCACTATATTTATCATGTATGATACTACCTCATGTGTGAGTTCTTTATTACCTATCACCGATGGGATTTCGCAAAGATCTTCACCCAGGCTTCGGCATCAATGTATTTATTAAGCTAGTTCGTAATATTTAAGAACTATTATAAACTTTTAATTGTTAATTTTTTTATCGAAATTTCTTAAGAACACATTGGAAACATATTTCAAGTATGGTAGCGAAGTACAGAATAAAAAAAAAACAAGGACAAAAGTAGGATGAATGCTGTTCAAATGCGATATATTAGACGCATTTGTGGTAAAATTATGTACGATAGATGCACAAATTTCGAGATCCGTACATTATGTAAGGCTAAGATAAGCACTATCGACAAAATCGAAAAAAGAGTTGTGCGTTGGTTGCGTAGCGAATGGAGAACGAAAGAACAACTAAAAAAAATAACGATGCAAATTTTGATGGATGCAAAAATCGACGGGGAAAGACCGAGAAAGAAATTGCATAACCAAATCTAATAAGTTTTTAAAAATGGACATGTGAAAAGCCAAAATAATTGTTGGGCGTACATGAAAAGATGTATTAATGTAGAGGAAGTAAGATCTGTATGCAAACGTGTAGACGAACTAGCTCTACCTAAATTTAATAATAAATACGGGAAAAGAAGACTAGAGTACAATATATAAAAAATGTATAATATGCTCTCATTAATTATAAAAACAAAAAATATATCAGGCTCAAGAAAAATACGTATGCTAAAAATGTGAATTTTAGAACGTGGTTTTTATATTGATTTTTTGTGTTTTTCTTTTTATTTAGACAAATTTTTATTTTTCTACGTGTAACATATTTTTGATGCACATTGGAATACATATTTTCTTTTTTTCCCATAGTAATAAGAGTTTTTATATGCTATAGAATTTAAGAGATAAGATTATGTTTATATTTGAACTTAACGAAAAACACCTGCTGACGAACTGCATTTTAAGCAGTTCAGTAGGACTTGATAATTTGTATTTTAATTTGTGTACTTTTTTGATAAACAATTGATTAAAAAAAGACATGGCAATATGGCGTTCTATCTTCTCTGCTTACCCTTGGAAGGAAACGGCGTGATGACTAGTGTGTTTGTTGTTAATGTCTAATTTATCAACCTGTTTAAACAATTTTACCAGTTTAAACCATTTTACCAATTTCAACTATTTTACCCGTCTTAACGATTTTATCAATATTTATAATTTTAAAAATTTTAACGATTTGAATAGTTTTAACGATTTTACCAGTTTAAACGATGACATTCCTGTGTAAATAATTAAAAAAACGTCAGGTTGTATTTTAAATTTTAAAAAATAGGTAAATACTAAAACAAATAAATACATGAGGCTAAAAAGTTAGCCCGGTAATGTCATCAAAAAATAACATGGTAAAGTTGTAACAAAAAAATAATATTCATTTGAATGAATTGAATGCAGGTACGAGTACTTGTAAAAATAAATAATAGAATTTAAATTTGTAGTATAAATAAAAGGAATGTTATTCATAGAACAAGTGTATGTTACACAGTGTGCGATGTTTGTGAAATGATTTTCTGGCTGAAATATAAACGCAGATTACTACCGTAAAAAGTTTTAGCAAAAAGACCCCCCGCAAAAATAATGCCCCCTGTTTTGTGAAATATCTGTAACATTACCCTAATGACAAAAGTTCCATAAAACAAAGAGGATTCCCAAGGGAGATTACACAACAGACTCCGAAGGACGATCGTAAGCTAATATCCGGAGATAGATACAATCGAAGCCTTACTCCTGCCGATATTTTCCTTTGACAGAAAACCGCAATGAACTTTTCCCCGTTTTAGAAATACTCGTGGGCTTATTATGCCAGATGAAACTAGCTAATATTATCACCTAGGTTTGTACTTGTTTGCGAATTCCCAACTAATAAACTATTCTGTACATCAAAGTAAATTGCGTTTAAGTCGGAAAGGTATTCATGTGGCACAAACACGTAATAAAGTGTCACATAATTAAATATTTTGTTAAATATAACGTCTGAAGGCCAATTCACTTAGTTTAAATGCGTTTGAAGTAATACACTTGAAAGTACATAAAGTGATAACGTATTATATCGCGCATTAATATTTTAATTAAAATATATCACGTAAAAACGTATCTTTTATTAACACATCAAAACTGTTTAATATAATTTTTAATGAACTATCTAATGCATATAACAAAAGCTCCCGATCGATTTATGTATTTTAAATCAAGAATTTTCTCACCTTCATCGACATTCCCTTTCAGCATCTAAAAGTGCATAGGACACTGGATTAATACAACAATTACAAAATATCTCAATCATTTATTTTTTACATGAACACTATGAGACTATGAAACATTTTAGTGTGAAAACACCCTTTTTTAATAAATATTTCATATCAGCATGTCGGAAATCGAACCCGAGACCTCTTGCATGGTAGACAAACGCGCTGACCAATAAATCATGAGGCCGACAATCTTCATGTAATTAAATCCATGTTGCAAGATTTACATTTAATATTTTATAATCTTTTATAGTAACAGATACACAGGAGTGCCGTCAGAAAGAGTAAAAGTAAATAACAAAAAAATTGTTAAATTTATTAAATTATACACGATTTATTATGCCAGTATTATATTTCAATAAAGTTCAGCTGCTTGACTGCTCTTCCAATCGCCATGACCAGAGGCAGGTTGGTTCTGGAAACCGGGAGGTAAAACATTCTGTGCTGACGCTGTCAGAGATAGCCATCACTAACATAAAAATTGATACTCTCTAAAATGGCCGAGTTATCGATGAAACCCCTTAACAGTCTGAAAAAATGGGTCAGTGTAGACCCATCCCTTCTTAGTTGCAAACTATGAGCAGATATTATAACCAAAAAATGCATTTTAAGGAAATACTTATTGATACATACAGGTTTATAAGTAAGCTACAAGTGTCTCTATTTTTTGTATATTTAGAAACTTCGCTGGTCTGTCTTCAAAATGTATCTTTTTATGTAATTTTATCATTGTTGACTGTTTGTTTCTGTAAAATAAATAAATAAATAGATACATAATGGAACAGTTTTAATAAGCTAAGTGGTGTCAGTGGCACAGAAGATGTAATATTTTAAAATGTAGAATTAGTATGCCTGTAGCAATAAAACGTAACGACGCGACGCCGACGCCAATATTTATTTTCAACGATAATTGGTAAACGTGTAACAAACGACCAAAAATAATGGTCGAAAGAGACAAGTTAGGTCATGAAGATATAGTTTATGTCCATATAAAATAAAAATCTACATTTATAACGATTGGGTTAGAATTTAAAAAATAACTTAGAAAAATGGTATCTCATTCGAGTTAGTAGAAGTATAAGTAAAACGGCAAACTGATTATGTCGGGTTGTGGTCACGTGGTGGTGTTGCAAAATTTTGATCAGAAGTCCAAGGTTTTCGTCAAATTAATGTCTCTTTTTTATCACGGTTATGTAACGGTATGTAATTTTATTTAAATATGAATTTTATTAGTGTTTACATATAATTGATGAAAAATAAGTATGTTTTATTTATTTATTTTAATATTTCTCTACATTATGCATTTTGTTTTATTGTTTGTAAACCAAAGAAATGAATGAAAAAGATTTATCATCTTTAATAATTAAACCACTCAAATAATATTAAAATATTAAAATAAAACTTTGAGATATAATATATAGAGATATGACACTCCATACATATCCGAGCAAAAAGCCGTCTTCAAAGGATAAGGAATGACAAGTACAGGGAGCAAGTGTCGCATGTCGTAACCACGTCGACTTTGACAACCAAAACACGTAGTCTAGTAAAAAGCTCTGACTGTTTACATCGGTATACTGGAAGCTCTATTCAGTAAGTCGCTTCCTTCCGTATACGGGTCACATTTGTTTATCGTTTCACTATACGCCCGACTAACTGAGCAGGAGATTTTTCGAATAATGAATATTAGTAACATATAATTAAAACGTTTTTTAACATTAAAATAGCAATTTTAAACAAGTATTGGTTAAAATTAAAAGATTGCTCACCGGTGAAAGGTTATACGATCCAGATCGATTTATGCAGTATTAAGATACGCTAAGGCGTACATATTGGCATTTTAGTAATTGCGAGGAGACAAAAGTTCAAAAGTAGTTGGCGAACGCTTGCAACAGACTAAAGTCCATTATATCAAACATATACCAATTGACCGCAAGTTGAAGGACCATATTTCAAACGCTCGTGCTTCCTCAAGTTATGTACCTCAATAAATAAAACAGCATTTTCAATGTCAACTCTAATAATTCATTAAAAAAAAAATTTATTTTATTGAAATAAACGGCACTTAGTGCCTTTTACATATTAGTTACAATCAAATATACATATATTAAGCACAATTATAGGTAAAACAGAGCATTTAAAACAATATTATTAATTAACAAATTAAGAAAGTCTAAAAAAGATACACTTTATAAGAAAATAAAATATTACCAGTTATAGAATTACCGATACAAAAATATAATTTGGTATTAGAATTACTTTGCACCAGTTAACTAAGAAAACAATTTTGAATAACATTAAACGAAAACAAAAATAAAATATGTGTTTAATTATTTAAAACTAATACTTAGGTAAAAGGTATACATTTATGTAATAAATAATAAAATAATTTATGTAAATAATAATAAATAATGATGTATTAAATTATATCATATTTATATTTATATGCATATAATTTATTATTAATATTTAATAAAGCATTAACTTTGTGGTCAAACATTTAAATAAATGTTATTTAATATTTGTTTATAACCACTTATCATTAAATGGTTTTATACAGATATTCAATAACATTATGATGTAATTTAAATCACATAATAATTTATTGTAACAATTCCAAATAAGTTATTTTTAAGAGGGCAAAATTTGTTGACGTTATAATTATTTCAAACATCGAATTGGTGATAAATTTTGGTTTGAGAAATAAACAAAAGTTAAAGAAAATCGCAAACTTTTGCTACAAAACATTACAAAGAATAGGTTATCCGTTAATTTATTTCTTTATTTACTTCACAGTTTCAAAATATACAGATGTTCATTGTTTCAGGTCCCAACTAGCTAGGAAAACTCTGTGTTTAAGCAGGACCCTCTTTTTATATGTGTTTTTTAAAAATTAAATGATGCTTATCAAATTCAAATAAAGTCAAAAATTAAAAAAATATATGAATAAGAAAACATACCGATGATGATAAAAATGAAAGCATATAAAATTATATTTACGAAGATAAAACTAAGTATTTGAAAACAGGTGAAATATTTAGATATGATGTAAATATTTATAATTGGGATCTGAAATAGTTTGGCAATAAATAAGCTGTATTATTATTTTTTTCAATCAGAGGCCTTATCAGACCCGTTTGTTACAAAAAATCATGCAAAAGGTTATTTTTTTTTGTAATTTCTTCCGGTGTCATGAAGATTTATTTTTCATTAGGTGATCCAGGCATTTTCCTTATCCAGTAATTTGCCTCGCGTCAAATTAAATTGAAATTAATCACGGTAAAATAAAGGTTCTAGTCACAACTTTTAAAATTTGTAGTATTTGTTTTAATATATGTATTTAAAATACATATTGTGACTTAATTTAGCTAAATAAATAAGTGATGTGATTCTAAAAAATTGAAACCTCCGACACTGCTGACAAGTCAATAGTCATATTAGTTTCATGCAAACTTTGAATTATTTTTTAACTTCCCATAAAGTAAATTATGTGCAAGCGGGGTCGGTATCTCATAAGTCCTTGTTTGCGTACAATTTGCATTGATGGGCGCTATGGAAGTCAGGGTATTCTAGCAATGTTCAAGTTGGCCGTGCTAACGGGCCGTAGTACGCGCTAGCGGACTTGTTTAAGTGTCACTAGCTGCCAAATATACCGCAAGAAGAGACAAATGCACTTGGGATTAAATGAACATTTAAAAAAAAAATACAATTTTGATATGTACATTGCTAAAAAAAAAATTAAACAGATGAAATATGATATAAGTAAAAGTACAAGAATATAGACAAAATCATTGACATAGTATTAGATGAGAGGGAACAAAGTTGGACAACGTGTGAATGGAAGAAAGAAACATCTCCTTTCTCTTCCTTAATCTCTCCTTCTTTCCTTTTTCCTCTTTCCTCTTTTTTCCCTTTTCCCATTGAGTAATAGTTTTGATTTAAGTTAATTTATAAACAAATACGTTTATTTCTGTTTTATATATTTTTAACTTTTTACTCTTTTTTTTCTATTGAATATGTTCTGTAACTTGAATTATAAAAATAAAACTTTTATTTTATTGGTTGGTTGGAAGAAATTGCCATTTGGCAATAAGCCCGCCAATGTACAAATAACATTATGTACAAAGTTAAATAAAAAGAAAAAGAGAAATAGTTATAGTTCAATTTGATTCAGTGTCTCATGAAGTTAGACAACTTGTTATCAAATAAATAAAAACTAAATCTAAATTTGTTGCAACAGAGAGGGAAAACATTTTGAGAAGGGAATATGAAAGTCTAGATTTTAACATAGATTATGACTTGTCATCGGCTGGTTTAAGTAGCCATTTTACACATTGTGTAACATTCAACATTCTGCCTATGTTTAAACATCCGCGTTTTTTCAACTCTTTCATCTTTTGACTTTTGTGAACTAAAAGAGCTGAGCTCTTCATCACATGGCCATGGATGAGATTCATCCGGCTGAACCAATTCACCTAGTAGGCAACGCCTGAAAACAATATTGCAATTTTTATCCTCTTGTGTAAATGCCTAGACTTCCATATTTTCTTCTCAAAATGTTTTCACTGTGTGCTGTAGCAAATTTATTTCTAAATAACTCCCTAGGGAGGAAATCCAGCTGGTCTGCGAACATTTGAACAAAGATCAAAGCGTTGTTGAATGACTAAATCGTTTGTCGGTCTTTACAGCACTTGTCTGCCGTAAAAATCATCTTCATAGTTGAAATTGCAATGTATCCGTTTATATACCGTGTCTTCACAAGCAGTATTGTCCAGTTTCGGGGTGGCATGCTGCACTTTTGTCGGAACACCCAGTCCATGAGGTTCTGTCATTGCTTCGGTTAAAGCACACCGAAGACTCGCAATATGATGGAGCAGCGTAATTACATCCATTGAGTTTTCTCGACCAGCACTGACGATAGCAGCCTAGTCCACTCACTGTAGGTTGAACACCAAACATGCTTTATAATAAGAGCTTGGCGTTCTAACTTAGAGTGAGTGGGCTCGGCTTTTTGAAGGTTTGAACCTCTTCTTGAAGATTTGAACCTTTTCTTGAAGATTCGAACCTTTTCTAGAAGATTTGAACCTCTTCTTGAAGATTTGAGCCTCTTCTTGAAGATTTAAACCTCTTCTTGAAGATTTGAACCTCTTCTTGAATTCTTCACTGATTAGTCAACATCAATAAATTTTGTCTGTTTGTGTGTTTATTCCATTAAATTAATATGAGTTTTGTGCGAGTACGTTGTTTGCTCTTGTAGAAGGGTTGATATTACTAAATTGAATTAATTGATACATTTTCAAGTAATAAAAATACATTGAGTTTGAGTTTACCTTGATATTTTTTTTTTAAATATAGGTAGTTATTATTGCATAAATACGCTTGAGAATTATTTTTATTATTTTTTTTATTTAGAAAATAAACATTCGTTCATAATTATATTTAAAAAATTCAAACCATGATTTTCTAACATGAAAAGACCAATTACGTTGTCATATATTTTGTAAAAGATGTATCCATAAAATGTGACAAAAAATAAATAAAAAAACTTGAGACAGAGATTGCGTTTATTGGTAATAAATAAAAAAATACCGAATGCACATTCCATGCCATCCATGAACGTATTTATGAACGCATATATAAAACGTAAACAAACACATACATCACATGCAGTACACATCGCACCTTAAGAACGAAAACGACTTAACTAAAAAAAAACTTAAAATCAGTTAAGATAATAAAACGACTTCAATGAACATTATCCGCAACATTCGGGTGGGAATAGGACAAAACCGTTTCATCGGTCTCTTAATTACTCAGAATTTAGATTCCGTGTCAGTACGGAAGCGACATTTTTAGTGTTGTGTTTACATTGCTGTGTGAAGGACGGAACGCAGACAAACATGTAGAAACCGAAAGCCGGTAGAGACGATTTTATTCCGATACAAATGGCATATTTACTTTATTTTTTTAAATATTAAAACCACCAATTTAGCTTTGTGATTGTTTTGTTCCGGCTTACTGATAGTCTTAGTGAATTATTTAAGTTAATGTCATTTTATTATATGAACTATCGACAATCTTAGTGACTCATTTACGTTTATGCCATTTCGTGAATAAATAAAAATATGTGTTTGGTGACTTGATCTGACCGAATAACAATTATATCATTAAGATAAACAAATTACAACAGGGGTGGAGAATACCTTAAATAAAGGAATATGGAAGTCTAGGCATTTACAGGGCTTATGACCTTTTGTCTACGAACATTTGGACAAACTCAAATATTGTAATTATGTCATTATCTTATTTATCAAAGTGCCTTTGTTCGTTTTTTTTCAATCTAATAATGACTCATGAAATAAATGCCTTGTTTAAACTTATAATAATTTATTTTTATTAAGCTTAGTAGAATCATAGCTGAAAGCCTTTGGTATAACTTTTAACTGAAAATTTAGTGCTTGCTTAGAAAAATACGAAACAAGCGATGAAAGAATACGAAAGTGTCACAATTTACATTATTCTTTTGGAATTTTCCAAAAAAAATATTTTTTTAGTTCAGTCGTTTTCATCCTAAAGGTGCGATATATATATTCAAGTCAGTTAAGTGCCGAAAAAATCAGACTTTATTATAAGAAAATCATGGTATTATTATAATCTGTTTGCAAAACAGTGAAGAAGGTATAAACTGTACAAATTAGCAAAATTATCAGGCACTGTCTATTCTCACTAGGTATAGTAAATACCCGTTCTGGGGTAGTTTTCTTTATAGTAACAGTTTAATTTTTTTGTGAAACTGTTTCAGCTATCAGGAGAATAACTGGTTTTTTTTAAGCACCTATATTACACACCACAAATACAAAATACTATTTTATATGACACAAAAAATAATTAGGTACCTCCACAAGTATTAGATTAAGTATTTAGTACACTGTTTAAAATTGGGAAATTGGAAAATATTCATTTCTAAAATTTACTTAAAATAAAAAAGCATGTATGGTTTCGAAGTCGGTCAGTAATAAAACAAATATAAGGTTTGTATAAACCACATTGAATTTATAGTTATACATCGACCGGTTTCGAGGTTTCTTCTTTATCATCAGAACTTGAACTAACTTTGAATTACACGAGTTGCTATTCTTAATATAAAATATTGTGTGAGAGAAACGGAAGAATGCTGATAGAAGGAGAGAAAAAGAGTATAATTCTTATCATAACGGGAATATTTTTAAAAGAAAACTCAAAGTTTAATTTAACATACCCAATGTCAGCTTAAAATGGCGTACCACAAAGTGAAAAAAACTAATATTAAGAGGTTAGAAACAATTTTTTTTTATGATTACTATATATCTAACTATATTTCTTACATAAATAATGAATTATTTTTGTACACACTGTGTAACATTCACCATTTTGCCCATATTTGAACTTCTATATTTTTTCAACTCCTCCATCTGTTGACGTTCCCGAAGTCAAAGAGCTGAAACCTTTATTGTTGCGGGTGGGATTCATCTGATTGGATTATTTCACCTACTTATTTACTAGGCAACGCCTGAAAATATTTTTTAATTTTTATGCTTCTTCTTTGACCAGGTGGATTCATCAACAATGTTTTGAGTTTGTTCAAATTTTTGTAGACGAGGGCTGGATTGAACCCCCTGGGGAGCTGTTAATATGTTTAACATATTACAATAGACATTAAGGACATGGTCTTCATATGTTAATATTAACAGCTCCCTAGGGTGTTGAATCCAGTCCTTGTGTACAAAAATTTGGACTAACTCAAAACATTGTTAAATGAAAATTAAATAAATATCTACACTACACTATGAAAAAAGGAGGATTGTAAAAATTATTAAACTAATGCAACTATGGTTTTCTAAATGATTGACACTGAAAATATTTAAATTTGTAGCAGACTTTGTTTCTCAAAGTACTTACGACTTTGTACGCTGCATTTATTTTGATTTATTTTTCGTTTCTCTGGTAAATCCTAACGGACACATAAAGCAGAAAACAATCACAGTTAATCCAAGACTATGGCCAGATCAAACTTTGTAAAGATCTTTCAGAAAAGTTTTTAGGTAATCCAAAGAAAGGCAAAATAAAGCTGGGACTGATAAAAATCAGACGGTTGTTTTCACTAAAACCTTTACACAAATCCACCAAAAACCAAGATTATCTAAATAATTCTACGTATTTAAAAAAATGTTCTAACATAAAAGGACGCCATGAAATATATATCAGACGTAAAACATTAGGGAACCCGCACACGGGCCATTGGCCATTGCCACAAGTGGCCACCCTCAAGTTGGGGATTCACACGCGTGTCCGGTGTCTGCAGCTGTCGAATATCAGAAGAAAATGTTCAGGAAGGCCAAAACACACATTGAAGCGTGGCCTTCATTTATCAGAGAACAATTTGTAAATTCGAAATGGTTTTGACTTGAAGATATTTGAATTAAGATAGCAAGGAAGGTTTCTCTTATGGGAAGAATCAGAAGATATATAACTGCAGATTCGTGCAGGATGATTTATAACTCCATAATTGTGCCTCATATAAATTATTGTAGTAGTATTTTGTTTTTGGCAACTGAAGGGAAAAAAAATAAACTTACTGTTCTGCAGAATCTATGAGAGTAATTTTGAAAAAAAATAAATTCACCAGAATAAAGTTGATGCTGAAACAAGCAAAAATTATGACAGTACGTCAACTAATATATTTTAATGTAATGTTTTTTGTTCATAAAATGATTAATGGTTATACCTCAAAAGAGTTGACTCAAAAGGTTGATATAGACCGAAAGTACCGCTGTGCCAAATCCATCAATTCTATAATTTCTTGTTTAAAAATAATTTCTGTAAACGCGTCTATATTTTAATAAACACCGTACGATTTATTAGTCACCAACAAGGACCCGAATTGCGCCTTTCGCAAGGGTCGCTGAAGGTAATAAAAGTCCGTTCGCCCAGGCAATCGGGAGCCTATTGTTCTTGCCGAGAAGGTACCCCCAAGAACCGGCCACATGTCAATATTTGTGAAGCTCAGGACACTTTTAAAACGCGAATAATAATAGTTTAAAATAATATTTATATTTTAAAATCCAAATCACTTTATTTACATAAACAACATATTTATATTTTACAATTTTTATGAAAATTATAACGGCGACCATCACGCCGTTTCCCCGTAAAAGTAGGTAGAGAGGATGGAACGCCACGTCACTCTATCTCAGCATATAGACTTCGCTTCTTCTACCTTCATACCTATTCTCGTGCACGCTCGCCGATTATTCCGATTCTTATCATAAGTTAATTATAAGACTAGGTTAATTTAATATTTAAGTTTAGTAGAATAAGTTTTAAGAACACCATTTGGCGGGGAAGACGGAATTCGGCGGGAAAAGAAGACCGCCTCAACCGAAGCGTGCGCCCGCCAATCAGAGCGACGAGACCAACCGGGAAGGGGGGACGTCTAAAAGATGATAAAAACCGTGACGCCCGCTTCCCGGACTCTCTTCCACTTAGACTCTCTTCCATTTAAACTCTCTTTCTACGGAAGTCTTTTCTACACGAACTCTCTTCTACGGACTCTCTTCTCCTGCGTCAGTTGATCTCGAGGGTCACGGGCGGGTGCCTTGCCATCCCCGTGGCCCAGTCAGCAGCCCAGTCAGCAGCCACTAGAGAAGCCACCACGCTGGCTAACCAGCCCTGAAGTCGCAGCCCCGACGCTGCCACCTACGACGTAACCCGCGCGCTCACGTCGCCGCACCACGGTGACGCAGCCCACGCGCCCACGCGCCCACGCGCCTACGCCACTGCGCTCATGACGAGCCGCCCACGTCGTGCGTCCCTCTACGCACCCGACGTCACTTCTCATGCCCCGCCATGGGACAGGAAGCCACGCTGCCGCTCATGACGAGCCGTCCTCGCGGCATACCTCACCGCAGCTGGACGCCGCCGTCCCAGCTAACCCTGTCGCCGCAGCCAGATGCCGCTTCCCCCTACGATGCACCACGCCGCCGCCCCCATCGCGTCCTGTGCCCACGCCGCACGCCAAGGACCACGCCGTCTTCGCGTCACCACGCCGCGCGCCGCATCAGGGCGTAAGGTTAATTTTAAGTTTATTGTTTAAGTAGGTTAAGGCTAATTCTAAGTTAGGTTAGATATTGTTTATAATTTATTTGAAATACATTTAATATCCACAATTTATCTTTATTCCTTTCTTACCCCTCCACATTGACATAATTAAACTGAATGCAACTTTAATTTAATTGTTATTCTTTACGAATAACTGGCGCCCGACTAAGCCAACGTCTCTAATCTCTCTTAATTAATAATGATTTTTTTTAACGCTAATTTTATTTAATTTTATATATTTTTTAATTTTTGATTACCTTTTTCGAGGTTGTCAAGGTTTTTTCTAATCAATGTGAACACGGATATAAAACAAGAAATAAACATGAAGTAAGACTACCATTTTGTAGGAAAACAAGTACACAGAACTCGTTGATGCACCGAGCTGTACAGTTATATTATAAGGAAATACCATTGGAAATAAGAAAGCAAAAAAAAATTGTTTCATTTAAATGTCAATTAAAAAAATATGTGCTTAGCAGATAAATTTCGTGTTAGCTTTATAGAAGTTTTCTTTTTAAGTGTACGTATATCATTTGAAAAATGTTAATAATTAGTATATGTTTTAATAATAATTAGATATAAGTTAATATTAGGACATTCATTTATTATGTTTGTACTATTTAAAGACAAAATAAAAATATTAAAAAAATAAAAAATTACAGTCTGAATCATCTAAATGGTCAAAGTTTGTTGCAACGGAGAAGAAAAACATTTTTAAAATGGGATTATGAAATAGGCATTTACAAGGATTATGATTATTGGCTGGTTTAAATGGCCACTTTAAATACTCTGTAATATAAGCAGAACAGTAAATGTAACGCAGTGTGTAAAGTAGCCACTTAAACCAACCAATGACAGGTCGTACGCCCAGTAAATGTCGAGACATCAATATTCATTTATCAAAAATATTTTCCCTCTAATCAACACATTATGATTGAACCAGCTAGATAAAGAAAAAGTATAAAAAATTGAAAAGCATTTTCAAGCGTTGCCTATTAGGTGAAAAAATTCAGCCAGATGAATCTTACCCACATCAATATAGGCTTCGGCCCTTTACTTCACAAAAGTCAACATATGGAAAAGTTGAAATGTTAATGTTCAAATATAAGCAGAATGGTAAATGTTACACAGTGCGTAAAGTAGTCACTTAAACCAGCCAATAACAGGTCATCAAGCTCTGTAAATGCCTAGACTTCCATATTTTATTCTCAAAAATGTTTTTTTTTTCTGTTTTAACGAATTAAGATCTGAATAACTCTCTAAAGAGGAAAACCAGCTTGGCTAAAAACATTTAGACATACTCAAAACATTGATCATTTAAATTATAATTAAACTTAATGTAATTTAATATTTGTATTTTACCACTTACCGACTTTTCAATGTCTACCGGTTTCAAGACGTGCCCGTTTCTTTGTCAGGGCACTAATTAAACCAACATGCATAACCTACTATACACCTTCATCATAGTTGTTGCACAAAAATATAACACCAACACGACATGCATTGATTGCAAATTATCTGGGTATGCATTGTTCAGGTATTATTACAACTTCAGAATCCTTTGTACTCAAAACCACTCTTCACTCGCCACCTTAGTATCCTTTAATTAACCGCCACATTAAGATTTCGTGTCGTATATCGCGCATTTATTCATTTAAACGCGTGCCGCATCATAAAAATCTGTTTCCACCAACCGTTAGGGTTGAGGCCCAGATCCGGGCCTGCCATCGTGTTAGTGCCGCTCGCAAGTGTCAAGTCGGATCCGGAAAGTCTATCAAGAACGAACCAGGTTAGTGGCATCCCCAATCCATCTCATTTGTTGGGGTTGTGACTGATTGACACTGCATACCGCATATCGAGAATACTCACTTATTTTCATTAAAATTAAATACAGTCCACTGTGCTAAATTATATCGTAGAAGCCCTAGGGCTGCGCCCCCCGCTATTTCTCGTCCCGTATCCGCGTGGAAATTCGTTTTCCCACCATGCATTTTAATAAACATAGTTACATACAAATATTTGAAAACATTTAGTAAAATGTTTGACTACAAAGTTAACGCTTAAAATATGAATAATATTACAAGAAAAAAATATTTTGGACGTCTTAAAGTACTTGCTAATTGATGTTGTGTTTTAATTATCACTTTGTTATTTATAATTTAAAAATACAGCATGACATGTGTTTATACTCGTATATGCCTTTGAAATCAACAAAGGTTCGTTTTTAATCACTACCTATCATCATTTTCCTATTTGCATCCAGTATTGCAAAAAGCATTGCTTTAGTAATCTGATTGCTGCGTATGAAGAACATGTTTGTTACATATTTTTAATCAGTCTTTCCCTTTAGGTACCAGTCAAGGAACAGTTTATTTTTATAGAATACACATAATACACAATTGTTTTTATGTTCCGACTTGTTAGAAAATACCGAGTAATGTTGGGACTCTTCTATACTAAAATCACTATATTTATACATTGATATTGTGACACATCAATATACAAAATACATAGAAAAAATTATACATGTCAATAAATATAAAATAGAAAAATTATTTAATAATACATGATGTAGCTAGGTAAAGATCATGTATCTTAAATTTTAATTGAATTAGACAATGAAATACTGCTGTCAAGAAAGACTTTTACAGATGCGAATCTCAAAAATCAATGTTAATTTTTAACTTATCGTTAATTAATTTTTTTACGTTTTATAATCTGTTATGTTTATTTGATGAGTTACATTTGTTTTTAATTTTGTTTCATATTATTTAAACTGAATTATTTATTTTTTTAATGCTCAATTTTTGTAACTCTTTTTTACTTTTTATTGTAAAACTATTTAAGTATTACAATAAAATAATTATTCTTATTATCATGTGGATATATATATAAATAAATATATATATATTTGTAGGTTTAGAACAGGTATTTTTGTATCTAGTGAAGCTGCTAGGAATACTTTATTGCAATTTTACGTGTCAAGTTTTTTTTTAATTGTGAGTATGCACAGACAGCGTGCGGTGGCGGTGGGTTGACTTTGTGAGGAATGAATATATAAAATAATAACGTTTGGTGGACTAGACACTTAATACAAAGCGGGTTCCGTGGTGTAATGGCAAAGACATTAAATTTAACTCACAAACCGAAGGTTCCGGGTTCGATTTCCGGTGAAAACACAAAAAAAAACTTATTTTTATCAAGCCTGTGTCTTGTGTGATGTATGTAATTTACCACCGTAACTGGGCTTCTTGGGCTATTTTGGGAAATATTTAGGATGCTGACTAAATGATCAGCGGAATTCGGATTTTGAAATAAATACCAGAATTAAAATTGCTAGATTAGCCTTCTATAAAATGTAGAAACACCTGTGCAACCGAGATCTGAGACTAAGCACAAAATGGAGAGCAATAAAAGCTTATGGATTGCCAGTGTTGCTGTATGGAGTGGAGGGTTGGACTCTTAAAGTTTCAACGATGGACGAAATTGAGGCTTTCAAACTTTGGTTGTGCAGAAGAATGCTTCAAATTTTATGGACTGACCGTGTCTCCAATGAAGCGGTTGTAAGCTTTATGCACAAATAGAGGGAGTCATTGACCACTGTCAAAAGAAGAAAAGCCTCATACTGTGGTCATATATTCCACAATGAGAAGTATTCCCTTCTTCAACTTATTATTGAAGGAAAGATTGAAGGCAGGTGAGATAGGGGACGGAAAAGAGCATCATAGCTCAAAAATCTCAGACAGTGGTTCGGTGTGCCAGATGCAGCAGCGCCGATTAGACTGGTCCCAACCTCCGGTAGGAGCGGCAAAAAAAAAACAATCATAAAGGGTAACATAGAAAGAAATAAAATATTTGAAAATTTTGAAAAAAAAGTAATGTTATTAAACGTTTATATTAGTTCCGAACATGTTATTTACTAACTTAATAAAGTATTCATAAATAAATAAATGAAGTCTAGCGACATTACATATATACGGACCAACCAACCAGCTTATTCTGTAATGTAACTCACCACTGTGATAAGGCCTTCTAGGTTGTTGCGGTGAAACATTATTTCTTTTTAAAAAAAGCGAGTCAAGATATTGCGGAAAGTATACCTGAGCAGGCCTGGGGAGGTAGAGGAAAGATGAGTGTGGTGCTGGACTTCCTCCTGGCCACAGCGCAGCCGAGAGACTGCGGCTTGAAGCTCCTCAGCTGTTGCATGAAGTCGCTGCACTCCATCAGGGCGACGTCAGCAAAGTGCAAGTCGCACAGGATGGCGTTCTTGAAGCGTCGGGCGCGCTTCTGCCAACAAAACAAGAAGTTTAGTTCTTCATACACATACGAGTACACCTCTCATAAGGAACAATTTACTTTACTAAATCAATAATTTGCGTGAAACAATGTTTATATTTATGTACTGTTTATTTGAACTGTCCATGTAACGTCCAGAACATTGTACATGTTCTAGTCTTCGCAATCTCAATCCTAGGGATTGGTTTGCAGCAAAGTCCTGCATCTCGTCTTCCATTGGTCTCTATTTTCTGCAGCTCTCTTCAGCTTGACATATGAAGCGCAGTTTAAATCTTCGCGTACTTGCTTCAAATATTCCCGTCGGGGGCGTCCTCTATAATTTGTCCCCTCAGCTATTCCCTCTATGATGTCGCCATCGGGCTCGCCTCTTTAAGATAGTTTTGATTAAGTGCCTTCCTTCTTCGATTCTGTTGAGAACCTCGTCATTAGTGATGTGGTCTCCCCAGCAAATTCCTAATATTTTTCTGTAGCACCATATCTCGAAGGCCTCTAGTCTTTTTTATCTCTTTCGGTAAGGCACCATGTCTCACAACCTTACATCAATATGCTCCATACACGTGTCTTGGCAAGCTGCTTACGGAGTTTTAGATTATTATTATTCGAATCAATTTTTTTAAAATTTTTTGTTAAACGCAAGTTCAAGAGGCAACTGCACGTCGCACTTTGGAAAATAGTAGAACAACGGCATATCATAAGTAATTTTTACCAATATATATACCTGTATTTTTTACGGATACCCTTTTAAATCCATTCACTTCATCGTTTTAAAAGTTAATTTATTATTCAACTTTGTAGCAAAAGATATAAAGTATTTTACATATCTGAAATGTTAATTTTTTGAACACCATAAAACAACTAAAACATGCTTAACATTTAATGTTGTTTTGTAGTCTAGGCATTCATATAAAAATATTTATAAAAATTATCTGCCAAAATTGGCCTATCGTGAAGCTATTGTGAAAAATGTGATAAAAGTCAAAAACCAAAATCCGCTATCTGTGGCGGTTTCAAATGTAGACTATTTATGAAAAATATTTTCAAATTAGTTTGTAATTCATTATTGAATCATTTTTTGATATTATTGATGGGTATTTGTCATTTCATAATAATAATTATAGCCTATTGATATTATAATAATAGTTTGTAAACATTTGAAAGAATTGACTGTAATACCAATTTATAAAAATGGTGACAGTAAACGTATTAAAAACTACAGACCAATCTCCTTGCTCAATACTGTTTCTAAAATTATTGAAAAAATTGTCAAACTAAAACTTAATAACTATTTGGAAAAAAATAATTTACTCTCAGAAAACCAATATGGATTTTGGACAGGCATGGGTACTGAAAACGCAATAGCTAAATTGACTGAAACAATAGCTAAACATCTAGACAATAGGGAAAAATGCTTGGCTATTTTTCTGGACCTGGCTAAAGCTTTTGACACTATTTCACATAAAATTCTATTTAAAAGGTTACATAATATAGGAATCCAAGGGCAGTTATATAAATGGTTAAACAGCTATGTAAGTGGAAGATTTCAGAAGGTGAAAATGGGTAGTGACTTGAGCGAACCTGCTCAGCTCTCATTTGGTGTTCCACAAGGGAGCACTTTGGGACCACTGCTGTTCTTGATATATATTAACGAACTTTGTAACAAGCCATCACTTGGACAAATCATTTCATTTGCAGATGATACAGCTATAATTTATAGCGCATCAACTTGGTCAGAAACTCATAAAAAAGCAAATAATGACTTAAGTTATATTAAAAAATGGCTAGACGAAAACCTGTTGACTTTAAATTCGGATAAAACAAAGTTCATACGTTTTAGTGCAACTTCCGCCGGGCAACCTAATGAAATTCACGAACTTCAACTACATAATTGTTCAGTGATGGTAAATTGCAACTGCAAAAAACTGAGTAGTGTTCAAAGTATAAAATATCTTGGAATAATTATAGACCAGTATTTGAGATGGAATGAACAAATTGAAACTATAACTGCAAAAATTAAGCGCTTAATACATTTTTTCATCCCACTTAGAAATATACTTAAAGTCCCGGACTTGAAACACCTATACCATGCACTGGCAAATTCTGTGTTGACTTACGGTCTAATTGGTTGGGGAGCTTGCACAAAAACCGCCCTTGAACCTGTAGCAATTGCACAGAAATCTTTTATCCGAGTCATCTTAAAAAAAACATTTCGCTATTTAAGTGACTTGCTCTTCAAAGAATTCAGAGTACTGAATATTATTCAACAGTATATATTGAGAACGGTAGTGGTTACACACATAAAGAGAGACATTTACCCAAGCGTCAACCACAACCATAATACAAGATACTCTAATAGGGATCTGATACTAAGTGAAGGGGTCAACACTGTTCTGGCATCGAGACAACACTATAACGTAGGCAAAAAGGTCCATAACCTTTTGCCAGAATCGTGGAAAGACGGGAGTGTTGTCAAGTTACGGAAGGTGTTGACCTCGCTCTTTCATGACATTGGTCGTAGGGAGTCAGAAAAGTTGATGCATGCCACGGATTGGAGAACCTTACTGGATGTCAAAAATATAATATAAAAAATAGGAATAATTTAAAAAATATATATTTATAGATGACAACCATAAGTTTCGCATAAATAAATTGTCTATGTTTTTATGAATGTATGTATGTGTATGCGCATGGGTGTATGTACGTGTGTGTGTATGTACATGTGTATATATGTGTATATTTATATATACATGTGTGTATATATGTGTATGTCTGTATGTATATGAATCAAAATGTGTATCCGAATAAGTTTATATTTTGTTTGTCTGTGCTCTATATTAATTTGTTAAGTATTATAATATATTAAAATGTAATTGCCTAGCTTGGAACGGGGTATGTACCCTTGTTAGCTGGGCAAAGTGAATATGGAATTGTATTTTGATAAAGAGTGTGAATAAATAAATAAATAAATAAATAAATAAATATTATACTCAAATGAACACCATTTTTGTTGTTTTAAATATAATGTTTTATATTTTATTGTATGAAAATACAAATATCAAATAATTTTTTTTTTCATTTGAAGCCTTTGTAGTATTTTATATTCGGGTTATTTTTTAATATACCTCTAAAAATAAAAAAAAATGTTTACTTCTGATCCAAAGCCGACCATTATTGTCCATAATGCGTCGGACTGATTATACATATAGACAAAATCGTCACGTAGTCACGTTTTCCGCACTCTAAAACTAAATCGATTTTGATGATTTATTTAAGAAAGTAAATAAAAAATAAATTTTCTGAATCAACATGTTTACTTTTTTTCGAAAATAGTAATAATATTTGTATACCGTACACTTGAAGATAGTAGATAAAACTAGATGCTTTTAATGGGTTCTTAATGGTCCTAGCTCCTTAAAAATACAATTTAAATTGAAAAAAACGGTAAAGACACGTCAATGTTAGATATAAATAGTGTTTTAAAAATAATCACTCTAGTGCCAGGGAGAAAATACTGGTATGCATTTTAATGAAGAAAAGTCAGACCACGCATTTTCTTAAAATGCCGTTTGCACGTGGACCATACAATACGGTTTCATCCCATTGGACTAGACCATTGTCTACGGGTAAAAAGTAATTTGTAGGTCAAAACATTGTTACGAGAAATTGACATGGAAACAGACGGACAGGCTATCTCCACCGAACAATGATTACCCCCCCCCCCCGTCCTCGTGTGAACGCACACGGACAGAACCTTATTACAATAGCGATTTGAGCGACGCGTTTGCGTCGTTTCCGCGTATTTTTTTCTGCCGAAAATAAACTGATTTTTTTTATTTTTATTATTTAGTTTGTTCTTTAATAATTCGAATACATCTGAGTATAAAATAAATAGTGTCTTTCGTAAACTTGTTCGTAATAAACGTCGTCGTGTATTCATTTTCGCGGTGTTCATGTGTGAACAGCGCAGCGGCTGAATTTTCGTATTGTCCCAGCGTTGTGTCCCGCGCGGTCGAGGCTTTTCAGGAAGCTGGGACAAGATAATATTGTCATATCTATTCCGCATGAAAACAATACTTAAAGGTTACTGAAAAAGATATCTAAATTTGAACTTTTGATTTAAAACATTGGCGTCGACAGGAGGTATTAACACGACGCGGCGCAGCGTAGCAACACAAAAGTATACAATCAAAGCATTAAAAAAAAAGTACATAAAAATCTACAAAATATGGTTGATTATATGAAATCAGTTATTATTATTTATATTGGTCATATCACAAACGTAAGTTTGCGCTATAAACTACTGAATTTTACAATAAATTTTACATCAGACATGAGGCTATTAGCCTGTTACTATATTATTTATTTGAAAATTATTTACAAACACTTAATAATTACATTCAACATTGGCGCGTAACTGTATGATTTGGTAATGTATGAATAAACACGTATATTCCGTAAAAAAATATTGGAGTTTTAAAACAGTTTACCGAATCAATTTTTTGGAGAAAACAACAGCCATTACAACAAAAATACAAGGTAAATTACAACAGAGACAGAGAACATTTAAGAGAAGGGAATATGGAAGTCTAGGCATTTACGGGGCTTATGACCTATCATTGGCTGGTTTAAGTGGGCGTTGTACACACTGTGTAACATTCAGCATTTTTCCTATGTTTGAACATCCATTTTCCTTCAATTTTATTGTGACGAATTGATTAATCTACTCATTTTGGACATTGGGGTATGAAAACAAAAGTTACTATTAGAAGATTTGATTTTTTAAAATCAAAGAGCCTGGAGCCAATGGGAACGCCTTTAAAAATCTCCAACAACATGCTTCTCCAGGCCATTGCAGAGTGGATGCGATGGCTGGAAACGCTGAGACCTCACTAAGGACATAATATATGATAATTAATTTTATTTTTGCCAAAAATCATTTAATTATTAATTTATTTTTATTCAATTAGTTTTCTTTCTTTCCTGAGAGGGTTATTAATTTCATTCGTTTTGTACTTTATTTAAAATTTTTAAGAAAGTTTTTATATTTCAAAATTTTTATAAATGTATTTTTATGTAAGTTATCCCTACGTTGTTTTATTAAAATTTAACATGTTTTTATTATATATGGAAAAATTAAATATTCACTATTTAGCTATTTCACTGGAATAAAAAGAATTATTATCATTATAATATTTTTGTAAATAGCAGATTTTAAATATGAAAATAAAAAGTTTTTTTGTCATTAACTCGGTCCTCATTAAACCTTTTCGTCGACGGATTCACATGGAGAGACCCCAAATTAGCCTTTTTCTTTTAACAAAAAATTATGTGTTAAATAATTTAAAATATTATAATTAAAGTCTTTAATCTTGAATACAATGTCTTAAAAAGTTAATTTTGTAGGGCTTCTTGGTATCCCTCCTCTTGGAAAAAGAAATATTATTTTTAATAATAATTTAAAATTAAATACTCAATACTAAAAAAAATAATATTTTTATCATATCTTTACGTTATTCATACTCAAGTATCATATATTATTCTATTTTAGTTTTAGAACTTACGATAGTCAACAAATTCTAACTACGTGACTTGATGAAATAAACGAGAAGCTTAAGCAAAACTTTTGTTTAAACATGGGTACCAAATACACACGTACACGTGAAAAGCTTTCAAAACAAAGTTATTATTGAAGAAGTCTGATTTTCCACGTGAAACGTATTGTTTCACAAGAAAGTCAGTAGGAAGATAAATAACTAAGCAATGTCAGATTAAATCTCGCTAAAGCGAACTTAACTTGATATGGCCATGTTACTGTTTAGTTTATCGATAGAAATACAATTGTGATTATTACGTTAAAGCTTTATTACACAGATCAGAAAACTAAGCAGATTTTTATTCATTAAAATATAACGTGTCATGTTATGTGTTTCAAATGGTTAAAATCTTGTATGCCAATGCTACGTTACATTACTCGAACTAATTTTGATTCCATTTTTAACTCAGATTCTGGGCACGAACACAAATTATGAGATCGCAAAAACGGTGCTTCAAATCGTAAGTAAAAACTTTCTCGCTAATATTGGCTGATCGTGAATCCACCAGTATTATACGCACTATAGTAAAAATATTCACGTATCTGGATCACAAACGACATGGTTTGGTCTAAGGTCTCTGCTGTACCTTGCTTGTAGTGACGGAGTCCTATAGAATATTTAAAAAATCCAATCTGAATTTAAAAAACTACTACTTGAGGAGGTACATGGAAGGCGATACTAAGTCTTAATGTTTTTTCTCAGAGAAATTCTTACTGTTATATGGAAATGTTGATAATTATGTTTTGTTTTCATTTCATTGCATTATATACTTGACTTGCTATATTATTTTAGTTTAATGTACATATTATTACTCATTACTTTATTATTACATTTCCGTTATGGAAATATTTTTCTGTCCCAAAATAAGTTTGGCGCTACTCCTGGGAGTATGATGATTTGATAGTATAAAAATAATGTTTTTTTGAATAATTAAAAATAATATGTGATATTCGAAAACACGGCCGCTGTTGCATATTAAAGATGATGATATCCAGTAAAAATACATAAATTATCTTATTCAATAATTCATACTACCGTATATTTCGGACCATAAGACGCACTTTTTTACTCTGCGTACTTGTGCGTCTAATGGTTGGATGCTTCTTATTGTCCAAAACTGACTTTTTTTCAAAAATCTGATAAATGAATTTTGGGGTTCACTTTATGGTCTTGATGCGTCTTATCGTTTGCAAAATACGGTAAATTTTAGAACAAAAACGATTTTATTTTCCCTTTCAGTTTCTGCGGGCGAATTTAAATACTATTTGAAAATCGTAAAGAAAACAGCCGAATCCAACCAAAATTTAGATAACCATTGTATTGGCCGGTTTAAAAGCTAATTATGTTATGCAAACGTTACAAACGTGGAACATACACCTGGGTGTGTTTGTTAGAATTGGTTCTACAGATGTTAAGGATCACTATTTGCGCATGCGCAGACTTGTGAAATTCTGTACTAAGGGACCGCCTAAAAGGAATTTAAACACTTAAGCTGTTCCATAAAATGGCCACTTATATCTGCCAATGACAGATCATAAGATCTGTAAATGTCTAGACTTCTATATTCCTTTGTAAAAAATGTTTGCCCCCTCTGTTGTAAAAAAAGTTGAAATAAATAACTCTCAAGAGAGAAAATCCAACCTATCTTCAAACGTTTGGACATACTCAAAACATTATCAGTCTTAGCATGACACCACAGGGGCCACCAAATGTTCCGTTCAGGTATTTGACCAATTTCTTGTTCAGTTTTCTGATCCGTGTGATTCAGCATTCATGCGTAGGTACAGGGACGCGAAACTTTAGGAAGATAATTCCATGTTGACGTATCGTTTTACCAAAATATTTAGAGATTCAATATCCGATTGTGTATTTTTAGGAATTATTCGAGTACTAGTAGGTAATGCGCAGTGTTGCCAACCTTCAATTTTTTTTTGGATGTCAACAGTAATACAGCAAATATACGTGTACAAACTAAAAAACATGAAATTAAACCAACAACAGATATCGATAAAAATACATTAATCATGGACATGTATAAAATATTAAAACATTTTAATATTAATTCAAAAATCACATGAGACCCACTTGAACTCCATTCTATCAAGTAAAAAATTGTGTATCTTTCAGAATATAATATCGAATTTTAAAGAACCTGTTTAAGATAATAAAAAGGAAATGCAAATAAAATATAATATATATGTAAGAATAAACATCTATGTTAAATGAACACCCTCCCTTAACACGAGTTTTCACTCTATTTTGAAGGTAGTAACGTTATTATTTATTATGTCCGTACAAAAAACTTCAAATTTTATAGTTATTTTGTAAACAACTTCACAATTAAAAAAAAAAAAGAATTTATGCGTATGCCTAAGAGAGAGGGTGGATAAGAAAGGGTCAGGGTGTGTGTATGAGGGTATGAAAGAGTGGGCGATGGTGTGTGTATTTGAATAAGTTATTAATTTTTAAATTTAAAGCATTAATCATCTAGTATACGAGATTTAGGTATTATACTAGACACCAAACATTCTTTTACAATTCATATTGAACATGATATCAATAAATCCTTAAAACTCCTTGGTTTTATTAACAGAAGCACAACTGACTTCAAAAATATCAATACCCTCAAATCTCTCTTCTGTTCCCTAGTTTGCCCGTACCTAGAGTATTCCTCTGTTATCTGGTCTCCATATTCAGATGTTCACATTAAAAATGTTGAATCAGTTCAACATCGATTTTTGAGAAAGATAGGGTGGAGGTTGGGCTTATCCAGAGACCAATATACGTATAATGAGTTAGAAACTACCTTAAATATATATTCTCTTCAAGACCGTCGAAATAAATCCGACCTTCTAGTCCTATTTCAAATTTTCAACTCACTTTTTGATGCGCCTGAACTACTGAGCTTAATAAAATTAAATATCCCAACTAGAAACCTCAGACAAAACTTACTCTTTCATACCGATTACCATAAAACAAACTATGGTTTTCATTCCCTTATGCCTAGAATTCTTAGGCCTGCCAACAAACATACTAGTCTTGATTTCTTTTATAAAAAGTTATCTTCCTTCAAGCGATCACTGAATCAAATTAAATTATAAACACCTCTCTCCCGGTTCCACTTCCACAAAGTCTATTTTATACCATTGAGCCCATTTACTTTTTTAATAATAATTTTCGAAATATAAATATGTCCTCAAAAATGCCCATTGGGCGTATATATACATAAATAAATAAATTAGCTTTGTGGTCAAATATTTTATTAAATGTTATTAAATCTTTGTATGCAACTACCCACCGAACCCTCCATGTCTACCGGTTTCGCGACGTACCCGTCTCTTCTTCAGGAAAACAAATATTAATCTAACATGCAAACCTACATCTCGATCAATTTTTGTTACATGAAGGTAAGGTGATCAGTCTAATGCTTCAAATACCAGTCCAGGGACTATGAAATATTCTAGTGTGAAAACACCGTTTTAAATAAATATTTCATATTAACCATGTCGGGAATCGAACCCGAGACCTCTTGAATGGTAGGCAAACGAGCTGACCATAACACCACGAGGCCGAATTTTTTTATTTATTAATAGACTATAAACGAAAAACTTTTTTAATTTTTTTTTTTAAATATTTCATTGTTATTATAAAGTTTTTTTTTTACGAGTGGAATGATACGAAGCGGCTTTTCAAAGGCACTCTTTTTTGCGTATTTTTTGGCATTGTGTTTAGTAGTTTATAGAAAACTATAATTGGCCTATAATTTTGGTTTATTTGTAAATACTGTATTTTTTTGTAATAATGGTTGTTGTGTTCTTTTTTTTTCATAAATAAAATAAATCAATAAAATGAACAAGGACATTTTTTTTTAAAAGTTGATGTATCGTATTATCAGCGCTATGATTTTTTAAAGTTTTGTATTTTTGAAATTACTTCGCGTGTGACTCTCAAGTTGTCTTCCTCTTCTTCTCGATGAGTTTAGCTGATTGGTCAGATGACCTACCGAAAACCGAAAATCTACTATTACACAATTGTTTGATTCGGAGGGGTTAGTGACGTCATGCAAAGTATGTAATTTTTTTCATACATTTTCAATAAACTTCGCCGTACAATTTATTGCTTTAATTTTACTGCACGTAAAAACATTTTTTGTCTATTAAATTTCCCGCAGGCTTAACTTTTCATTGTACGTAATCCGGTTTTTAGTAATTAATGTCCTGAAATTGGCAGACATAAAAAACCGGTAAGTGGTTATATACAAATAATAACTAACATTTTATGATAGTACAATACAATTATTCGGAATTATAAAAGTTAAATAAAACTTTGATACTGCTAAGTGGACGATTAACTATGCATTTATGAATGATAATTTATTAACAGTTATACGTTAGGGAGATCGTGACTGAAGTGGTAACAATACAATATTCAATGAATAATTAAAAAGTTAGATTCTCGAGAATACATTATCCAGCTAACGTTATATCAGCCAACCGTGGGAAGTTTTGCCTGTCAATCCTAATAGTAATCGACATACAAACTTTGAACAACTCAATCTAAGCTTTTCTCGTTTCAGTGGTAACTGACGCTCTTTGTCAGTGTTCTTCAACCTGTGGGCCACAAAGTCTTGCAGTAAAAATTAAATTTAGAAAATCAAGACTCCCACAAAAATATTATTATTCCAGTAGGAAGGATGTTCCTGTTTAAGTTACACACGTAATTAGATTAAATTGAAGAAATAAAAAGAAGAGTTGAAGATTGAATTTGTGGACGCTTTGATAGCCCAGCTCTTATTTTATTTGTTTTATTTTATTTTATTTTTGCACCACACAAGGCCAAGAGGGCCAATAACAGTGATGAATTACATTACAAAACACCCAGGCTTGGTTAAAATCACATTCTAATTTTTGTGTTCTCACCTGGAATCGAACCCGGATTCTTCCGTGCGTAAGTCAAGCGTCTTGACCACTACAGCGCAGAGGCCGCATGTCGGAGAGACCATTAAACGTCCCTGGCAACCGCACCCGTCACACATCGAGTGCTCTATTTCATGTGCCAACAGGTCGTACGAACTATACCCAGAACTCTCCACTTATACGTTGAGCTCGTGAGTGAAAATTAACATTAAAAATGTGCGTTTAAAACATACATTTTTCTCTTATACTTAGTAGTTTCTATAACAAAATCTTAGCTTATATATAATGCTTTATATTTTATATATTTTTGCCACTTGTCCAATAATATTTACACACATGTCCACCTCAATCCATTAAAACACCCACTCACCCACTCTCTCACACATTTACACTCACACAAACACGTATTGTACGAGTATTTTATGTATTTATGTGGATACCTGTAATTGGTTTTATATTTTGTATATTTTTTACTTGTATTACCGTTGATATCCCCAATAAACGGAATAAATTATAAAAAAATAAATGATGTTAATATTTTAACGCAAGCATTAACACGAGTAGTTCTTTTAGCAAGCAGCAAGTAGGATTTGCAACAAATAGTCTCTAGAATGTATGCCTGAAGAGCGAATTGGTGTTGAACGAAAGTATTTATTATTAACAGTCTAGCTGATTCGTCCCAGCTCCTAAATAAAATTCAAATTAACTGTCCATCACGTGCCCTACGAAATCACCCAATCTTTAGAATACCTAGTGTCAATACGAACTATTGCCAGAATTCGTTTTTCACAGATCGTGTTCCACTTTCAACAGCTTTTTTAACCATATAGATATCTATCATACAGGATTACAATTATTTAAAAATAGTGTATTGAAAACTTTTGAATAAAACTCCCGTTGGTCCTTTTTCTCTTATATCACTCAAATTACAAACATTAATATTATTTTTACATATCAAATTTCTCTTTTGAAATTTGTATTACTACTAAAATCGCTTTAATGAAATTTTATTGACTTCTCTTGGTTTAAAATCTTCTCCTTATATTGCTTTTTCAAATTTTAAAGATTACTTGCTATACTTGTTATTCCTTCTTTATTGTTTCTTTTTTCTCTGCTGCATTGGCATATTTTTATACTTTTAAACTACTTTTAATTACTTATATTATATTTGCAAATAAAATCAATATATTGCTGCTCGCACTATAATGTGTCATTAATTTTGAAGATGTTTTTAAATTGACTTAAATTTATTGTTTTATATTTCACTTAAAGATTCTTCTCATCGTTTCTTTGAATCCCTTAAAATAAATATGTGTATATTTATTGTTTTTCCTTTTTTTAAAAAAAACATTATTACAATTTTATTTTATTTTTTCATCTGAGCATGTTTTTCATTCTTTATTTCAATTCTTAACTTTTAATTACTCTTACAAATTTTCTTCATTTTTAATATTATTTCCATTTGTAAATACTCACTACAAACTACAAACTTTAAAATAATTTTTTTTCACTTAAATTTTAATTTTTAAACAACTTTCATTTTTGTTTTTCTTTTTCCTTCTCTTTTTTATACTTTCATAATTAACCTTACATATAATTGCTTTATAATATTGAAACTTCACTGGTCCATGAGAATTAAGTCTAATTGCGTAAAATATTAAACTTTGTAACTGTACTGTATGTTTCCTCAATAAAAGAAAATAAAAAACAAATAAAAATAAGTCAAAAGTGATGGTATTTGAATGGGGAAATGAGGTTACTGACTGCATAATAAATGTAAACAACGAATGTCTTGAACAAAGTAGAAGAATTTGTGTATCTGAGAAGCATGTATTCAAGAGACGGAAGCCTAGAAAAACATGTTGAAAGAAGAGGAAATGCGGGCAACAAAATGAACGGCGCCCTAAAACCACAGTAATTGCAAATAAAAATATGTCAATCGAAGCTAAACTGGCAGTGCACAACGGAATTTTAGTTCCAACTCCTATAAATGGAAGTGAAACATGGATTTGGTAAAGGAAATATGAAAGCCAAGTAAACGCGGTTGAAATGCGATCTCTTAGACGACTGTGTGGATAATCAATGTATGACAGGGTTACGAATGATGAAATCAGGCGAGAGTTTTAATCTGAGTCAGGCATAATTGATAAAATTAAAAAAAAGAGTCTCTGAGAGGGTTTAGTCATGTAGAACGAATAGACGACAAAAGAATGGTAAAACAAGTATATATGGCAAAAATAAACGGTAACGTGAGACGAGGACGACTAAAGAAGACGTGGCTAATCAGATAAATCAAAATCTTAAGTCTGGTGTATGAATTTGGAAGAAGCTAGTAATGTATGCAAGGATAGACGTGTGTGGCGGTCAACTCTCTTTGCCTACTTCTACGGAGAAATGGCGTGATGGTAGTAGTAATAAAATTAAAATACGGGGTGTCAATTGAATAAATGCGGAATAAATATTTTGGTGACTTGTATATCTAAGGCGTAAGAGTGAGGTGAGGTTACCCTTCAAAATAATGATGACAAATGATAGTTATGGATTTTTGTCACGAGATCATACACATAAAGAGTTTTTGCTACTCTTAATATAATTGAAATTTGATCACGAGGAAAAATGACAATATTCAACCTTATTCTTGTATATAAATTTTGCCAAACTCAAAGTAAAAGTAGTAATGAAAGCAAAAGAGTTAAATTCAAAAAACATCTCAGTTTATAAAATTGAAAATGATTTAAGCTACTCAATTTTTGCAACAAAAAAAAACCAATGGTTTTTTGGTATGAGGGAAACCGAAAGCAAGTTCTAAGGTCTTTAAAACGGACCTTAAGTAGGTAGAGGTGCTTCTTAGTGCTTTCATGTTTATTTTTAATAGTAAATCGATTCGTGGCTCTTATTTTGAGACGCAAATAACCAACTTTTGTTTATAAGCGTAAGATATAATAAAGCTTCCTTTGCCAGTTTAATATTCTCATCTTTTTTTTTCATTCGAAAGACATCAATCTTATGAAAATTTTATTGCAACGGCTTAATTAATTGACATTGTCTATATTTTGTTGTATCATGTTCGAACATCTGTTATAATTAAATAAGTTCTAAAATTATAAAATGCTCCACGTAATAATTCATTTCAATACATAAGTTTATTGTACATTATTTTAGATATAAGTCCTAACGCCAAGGGACTAAAAGTCTTGTGTTGAAATGGGATTAGCAAGTGTAAGTCATTTTTTTATTTGAACACACGCAACCCATTACGATTATGATTTGACTCTTTATATACATATATGAAAATCCAGAATGTGTAACCTAGAAAGTTGACATAATCTCTGGTTGAAATGTCAACAAAGTATTATTTGCCGGATTTCTATACTCTTTTTTTTCTATGGTCAAAACGTTCCTTACAAGGTGCGGAGGCTTTAAAGCGGAAACCGGAAATACTACACGTAGATATAAGGAGTGACGTCATTATTTACGATTTTAAAATGAATACTATTTTTAACATTTTTTATTTATTTTTGCGTGCGTGCGAAATTTTAAAATATTCACGAGTAAACGAAAACATTTTTAAAATTTAATTCCGGGTTGGGCTGGAATTTCTCATTCAAAAGCCATAACGACTTGTAAAAAAAATCAAACTGCATATTTTTTACGTTTTCGGATATACTACATTGAAAAGTAATTTTACATTAGCAAAAACCCGAGTTTAAATATAAATAATAATATTTTTAGTAAATAATATTTTTTTATTTGTGACGGAGAATCGAATTTGTCAAAATAAAAAGAAGTATTTGATTTATAAAAAGCATAAAATATGAGTGATAGTAAAAATCATAAATTTTGAATTAACAGTGACCGGTTTCATCGATTTCGCGACATTTTCAAGACTTAAGTAACACTCCTGTTTTATTTCTATAATAAATTACAATGAACTTCTTCCAATAATTTTCACTAAAAAACTCGAATGTTTTGACTATTAGATTAAAATCTCAACGTAAATTTTTAAATCTACGTAATAATTCGTTTTTGTTATAGTGAGAAAGTTTAGTGGTATGGGAAATTGGATTTAAAAAAAAGTTTTCTTACACTGGGTAAGAATTAAAGCATTCTCGAAAACGTACGAAAAAAATAATAAAAATTATTTACGATGAATTACTTCACAAGTTATTCATAGCACTCTTATCATGGGTTGATTATTAATCAATAAATTTTCATGCAAATATTGTCATTTTCGTACACAGATATTAGTTTTTCTTTATAGACAGTCGAAGATAACTCTGTTAACTTCCACATGATAATCGGAGCCGAGATGGTTTTCTTTAGTCATGCCGTGTTTATTATTACCCTCATTGTTGACGTTTCGTGCAACATTGCATCGTCCACCAGCAGCCCGGATGCTGTTTAAAACGTCGACGTCGACAAGAACTGATAAAAATATATGACGTGGCCCAAATAAGAGTCATAAATATTAATAAAATAAATCATAAATATTGTTCTTCCTTAATAGATCTTGTATTAAAGAGGAACAAATGGTCTGCGTTGCCTAGCTCTTAAGTAATTGTGCGGTGCTAATAATTTTAAATTAATTAATTACTAAGCGCTTAAAATGTTGAGAATGTTATATATTTTTTTTATTTTTTTTTTATTTTTTTTATTTTTATTTTGTCTTTAAATAGTACAAACATAATAAATGAATGTCCTAATATTAACATACATCTAATTATTATTAAAATATATACTAATTATTAATATTTTTCAAACGATATACGTACACTTAAAAAGAAAACTTCTATAAAGCTAACACGAATAAGATTACTTTTTAAAATTTATCTGCTTAACACATGTTTTTTTAATTGACATTTAAATGAAATAATATTTTTTTGCTCTCTTATTTCCAATGGTATTTCCTTATAATATAACTGTACAGCTCGGTGCATCAATGAGTTCTGTGTACTTGTTTTCCTACGAAATGGTAGTCTTAATTCATGTTTATTTCTTGTTTTGCCATGTGTTCTTTTCCCACCTTTTTAATAATAAATGCTTAATCCATACTTCGGTCCAATAACTCCCAAAAATGAACTGTTTTAGCAAACTAGCTGTAAATATTTATGTTTTCTGCCCCTGTTAAAACACTTATTTGATCTTTTTATCTCCAAAATATGTTAGCAATAGTATAAAAACTGTAAACGTTTTAAACAATTTACCAGTCTTGAAGATGCCTACTTAGGCAAAAGCGCTCGTTGGTCAAAATAATTAAAAAGTTAATCTAAACCAAGAAGTTTTATTGATAACTTTATTTATAATTTTATCAAAATCATTAACTATGGGGTTATATTAAGAAATATCATAAAAAAAAACATCAATTTTATATAAATAATTGGCTTTGCATTCTGCTTATTTGGATAGCAGTATTTTCGGTTAATAGTGCTGTCCTTCATCCAAGTATTCCATTATTGAAGATTGCTTTTTCAAAATACGATATTTGTCCTATACGTCGCTTTGTTTTATAAAAATATGGACAGCATTGAGACGCATCGATGATTTAAAAAAAACTCACCAAAACACGCTAAAAACCTGCTTAAAAAATATCAAAGTTTTTCACGATAAAATATCTTGGTTTAAAAAAACTTTATTTCATTGAGTATATTTTATATTATTTACATATTCGGCAAAGCCGGCTTAATTATACTTTAAAAAAAACTTACGTAATTTTTAACAAAAAATTAAGGAACAAAAACTCAACCTCAAAATTAAAAAAACTTTCATATTTTTTTACAAAAGATTAAGGAACAAAAACCCAACCTCAAAATTATATAACACCTTCAGTAGAAGTTTAAAACAATTAAAAAAAAAATGTAAACATCAAATGAAATACTTAAATATTCTAAAGGATTAATATAACAAGACTATAAATGAGAACTGCTTTATATAATAATTATACAAAAGGCTTAATTATCATTCACAATCTTTGAAAAAGTTCAAAAGGTTTGTTCTAAAGGAGCAATACCCTAAAGTAAATATATCCTACTCGTGGGAACAACTACTACTGCTGAATTCATGGAGTCTGTTTAATACGGCATTACAAGTATACACTGTCTGTGAATTGTTGCAACAAAACGGTGGCACCTGTCTAGTAATTATTTCAGGCACCCTGAAGTTGATGAGAGATAACAGTTCTCGGCCATCCCATATTGAATATACTAATTTGAATGAATTTAATAGTTCTTTATTTTTCTTAAATCTTTAAGTTTAAACAAATTTAATGTTTTAAATGAAAAATCATAATTAAAAAAATAATGACCTCATTATTCCTAAATTTAATAATTTATATTGAGTGCCAATGAAACATAAAATAAAGATTCAGGTTTAGTAGTATGGTTTGATTTTTGAAATCAAAGATTGTTTACATGATTTGGGGCCAATCACAAAGTAACCATCTCCTTAAAAATTATTTTTCATTTGAATGTCGAGGTTTTAAAAACATTCCTCAATTACTTTAATGTTCTTCAAATCCAAAAATGTAAATCTCATCACCTTTTCAACCGATTCGATTGCGGAAAACTACCATGAGACCATTATATTGTTTTATGTCTGAACTTCAGTGTAAAATAGTGGATTAAGGTCTCATTTAAAGTAACGAAACGTGCCAAAGTTTCAGAATTAGCATCAAATATGAATAAACACTTCCGAGAAGCTTTGAAACATTTCTGTTCAGGCACCAGAAGCCTTGGGTTGAATTATTTTTATTGAAGAGATATTTAAATACATGTAGGCACAATTTTTCTCTTGTAGATTCAGAAATTTTTTACAGCTAAGTTCATAACATTATCGACGTTTTCTGGCACAACAGCAGTTGATGGCCTGACACTGTCAAGATAAGGATTGAGGATGTCTGAGAAAATGAAACATTATTTTTAACGAAGCAGAATCGCATTTTATTTTACCATCTTTCAATACGCAAATTAATATTAACTATTTTATTTTATATTCTCAAACATAACACATGATTAATTCTCTAATTGTTGCACCAGCTAGTCATTTGTCTCGTCCCACGCCACCCACGAAAGTAATCTAACAACTGAATAGTGAATTATCACTCCAATCTTAACTTTTAATAAACAATGTTGAATCGCAAAGTGCAGCCTAATAATATTATCAGCATCGTTCCCCTTTCCATACCAAGTGGTGCATAAGGCAATGAATTGCTAAATCAAATGCAGCGTATTTATTTAGGTGATCTGCTTTATTCTTTAGGCCCCAGTCCAGGAACAATAAAATATTGCCGTTTTAACTCTTGTCTGGCTGTGATGTTACACTAGTTGCCATAGGACACAAATGTTGATTTACCTCTCTTATTTTTTTAAATGATGAATTCGTATTTTTTGTAATCTTCAAATGGACATTTTTACATCCGATTCGGAAAGTAAAATTTATATAACTATACTAAATGTTAATAGATAAAATATTTATTCTTGCTCCCCGAAGAATGAATGTCCGCTAATTCAGCAGCACATCTATACATAACAAGGAAGACAGAGACGCTGTTCTGCGGTGAGTGTTGTTGAAAACAGATTCAGTCTTAAGTCAGTTGATGACAGTGATGGGGGACGCATGTGCGTAACATGAGCGGAGAATTTATGATTTTTAATATATTTTTCTATAAAAGGGCTAAATTGCATGTTTATTAGCATAAATTATATAAAAGGGATTATTTAACCGTATGTCTCCAAGTTTTTTTTTTCAAATGTCTGAACTTTGGAATATTCCGTCTTTTACTAGTGGTAACACAATGTGACATCACCGCGCGCAAAGGGATTATTTACCAGTTTTTCAAGAGTTAACAATCTTGAAAATCAATATTTCACATCCGCATTGTTTAAAATAGAACCCAAGACCTTAAAAATAGTAGAAAAAATACGCCGATTACTTCACAACGAGGCGGACTATCTGCACTCAATTATTCAGGATTTTCACCTAAGAGCAGCCATGGAGTGGAAAACACTCGTCCAGAGTCCTGGTTCAATTTCACCCACAGGCCTGTATTTTTCATTTGCCTGGACACATAGAAAATTATGGATTTTTATAACATCATTATGAATTTTAAAAATGTGTTTTCAATTTCTAGGAACATCATTACTGATTTTTATAAATAAGTCAAACACACCAAAATGAAAAAAACAGTGCTTAACAAAATACCAATAAGTTATCTATATTATGTACTTAGTTGGCCTCGTGTTAAAGTGGTTAGTGCATTTGTGTACTATGCAAGAGGTCTCGGGTTCGATTCCTAATATAGTTGATATAAAAAAATAATTTTATAATTGCAGTTTTTCCCAGAATTCGAAATTAATATAAATCTTTTTTTCTAAAATCGATATAATTCCTCATTTTAAACAAATATATAAAAAAATACTAGAACCAAAATTGCAAATAATTATTATAATTTAATCTAACTGTTTGTATTTTTCAAACAAATTTTTTTGTACGCTTTCATATTGTTATTATTAAATTTGGATAATTTATATAGCGCCATTTTTGTGAAAATCACCTCTAAGGCCCTGTACAGTAAATAAATATCCCAGCGTGTCTTGCAGCTACAAAGCGCATGGACGATTGGGATTCTAGTTTCTCTTTCCAATTATAATATATTTCAAATATAACAGATAGAAGCTAGATTACACCACGTCTTGCAGCTACGGAGCGCATGGACGGTAAATAATCTAGCCGCCATTTACATTATGTTTTAATTTTAATTTTGTAATGATTTTTTCTTGTTTGAAAGAAGAGAGAGGGAAAGCTGATCTGGAGTTACTCCGTGTGGATACACCGGCGAAAATATTTTTATGACCGAGTAAACAAAAAACTTTTTTTTTTTAAAAATTACTATTGTAGTATTTTTTTTAGTGGAATGATACAGAGTGGCTTTTAAAGTTACGCTTTTATTCTTAAATTTTTCGCCATCGAATTAATTAATAAACAGAAAACTACAATTGGCCTGTAATTTTAGTTTATTTGTAAATATTGTTTTTTTTTATTTCATGGCTGTGGTTTTTTTTAAACAATATATACATTTTTTTTTTTACTGGTTGTTTCAGATTCATTTTTTTTATTCAAGTGTCAAGCCATTCCTTCCTTTGATTCCGGTGGTCCTTGTTTTGAATCCCAATGTACCTACTCCTCCCTGACGGCGAGTCAAGAAAGCAACGCGTGACAACACAACAAAAAAAACCGTACCGCGAACAACAACGAAAACCGTACCGCGAGCGTGACAGTGATTTCGAATCACCAACATACAAGAAAACGTGCAAAGTGACCAGTGCAAACGATAACGGTGTCTTTCTGGACCAGTGCCAAAGGGAGGAAACCGTAAGTCCTTACTCCTTCCATTAATTCCAGGATTGACACTCAAAACCATAACGTCAATTAGTTTACCGAAAATCACACTTTCCCTGTTTTCTTCGAACACGCGTATCGCGAGAGGGCAGGCCTTGTGTACAGTCCCGAGGTCGAAGGTATCGAACATCCAACACTGGTTATTTTTACACTGAAATATTTCAAAATTCCTGGATTAGCACCTGAAACGTGGGTCTGATCATCTCGCCAATATTAAATAAATTATCATGATACGCTGCGTTCGGTCGATTGATTCAGTGTTTCATGTACTATCAAGTCGGGAAAAGAAATTATGATATTCCATGACTATCATTCATTAAAACCGGCTCGTACCCGCATTTTTACGTAGAACGGAGATCTTTTCAGTCTAAATAAACATACTCATATATCAAGTGACCGAATCGGATCATCCGCTTCAGCAATTGGGCTTTCTGGGGTTTCGTTTTCCTTTCCACCACGGACGGAAATTGCATTTACTCTGATATTTTGTGGCCGCCTGTTGAAAGGCGTATTATACAAGACGTAGGTTGCGTGAGGGTTTACATATTGTAATGGTAAATAATGAAAACAGTTGTAGAATCTCGGGATTACGTAAAAGTGTAGAAAAAAACGCGCAACAAAAGCAAATTTACAAGTGAAGTTTCCGACCATTGTTTCTTCGGACCTCTCTAAGTATTTTTTTAAAAAAACATTGCAAAATACTTTGTTCACCTATGCTTGGTTATTCACTCTATTCTAATTGTAACAACTTCGCCACTTTGGAAACTATCTCGGCAGCATCCTCCATTGACAACCACTTTTTAAGACGTATAACACTGCGCAAAATACATCATACAAATCAAGTTTTCTTGGTTTTGTTTTATTCTACAAGACTCTAGCCAGCAGATGGACGCTACAGTGATAATTTTTTTTTTACGTTTTGTAAGAAAATAAGAAAAAATAAAGACCTACCTGCGTAGGCACTATATACGAGTAAGTTAAGGAGAGGACTTTACAAATAGTTACCTGGTTGGGTCCCGTGAGGTTTAGTCCACAAGAATTGCAGCGCAGACATTCCTCGTGGTAATGATTGTTGTCATAAAGTGGGGATGGTTCTGAAAAATACAACAACAATTAACAACGGTGCTGTGCACGGCTCAGACAAAAAAAGGTTGGCTTAAGGTTTTTCTTAATGTTATTAAATATTTGTATATATGAGTCCTATAGAATCAAAAACAGCAATCTGTCGATTATATGCAAATTGAGTTATATGTGGGGTGATATTGCCCTATTTAAATATTTTTAAATTATTTAGTAACATCCTATTAAAAACATAAATTTTCAACGAAAAATCAGATTTTAAAAACTTTATTCTTATCAAATGCAGCAATCTGCAAACTTGCTTCGTGTTTAATTTTTATTTGTTTTTATAAGTGTAAAAATATAAGTCTTTTAAGTTTTTAAACTGTATTAATAACTAAATAAAAGTAGTGTTAAAATTAGTAATAAATATTTAAAGTAGATTGTTAAAAAGAAAATGTTTTAATTTACACAACCCTATTAAATTCGAACTTGGTAATAATCAAAAAAAAAACAAACTTTGAACATGACAAAAAACAAAAGCAGCAATCTCATATTCAGTTAGAATCATATTCAGAAAAGTTCGAAATTGAGAATCAATAACAGCAATCTGAAAAAATCTATAATTAATCATTGTTTTAATTAAAATTGAATCTATTCAAAGATGAATAGAATATATTTAGAAATCTCTAACTAATGTAATTCAATACACATTCAATAATTTTACTAACTGATTAAAGCGTAAAACTTATTTTTGTTTACCGCAAATTAGTAAAAAGTCAGATTACTGGTTTTGATTTTATACAAATAATGTCTACCGGTTTCGAGGCAAACCCGTCTCTTCGTCAGGACATCAATTAAACCAACATGCAAACACTCTACACCTTCAGCATTGTTGTTGCACAAAAACATAAAATAAACACCAGGTGCATTTTAATAACCAGCCCTTACATGGACTGAAAAGGGTATCAAAACATTTAATGTTGTGGAAGAAAAAGTTGAAAACAGAGGGAGGGGATGAAGGAAAGGGCTTGAGTTTTATAGGTATAAGTTGATGATTAAAACCGAAAATGTTGGTTAAGTTTGTATGTTGGCTTTATTGGTTTCCTGACGAAGAGACAAGTAAGTCTCGAAACCGGTAGACATTGAAAAGTCGGTAAGTGGTTGCTTGTTATTGATAACATTTAGTTTTAAAAAATGAGTTTTTCTCCCGGCATTTCTGGTAGGAACTGCATTTTAATTATATAATATATAAAATTATTATATAAAAATTATGATTCACAACCCCTGCTTGCACTTGTATAGTATAACATAGAAATTTGTTTAGTCTCCTACCAGTCAGACGATGTCAGTTACGACAAAACCCGGTCACTGTTCAAATAAAAGTGAAAGTATTATAATTTAGTTCAATGTTTGATCACAAAGTTATTGCTTTAAATATTAATGACATAATGTTTTTCGTTAATTTATTATAATAAAAAAATCTACAGGTTTAATACAAATTACCTACAATGTATGGATGTTTAAAATTTTAGAGAAGGAAATACGAAAGTCTAGGCATTTAAAGAACTTATGCGAATTATTGCGAATTTTGATAATTCAAATAAAAGACCACACACAAAATTCGAATGTCACATGTTGCGAAATAACAATTATGAGTTATCATCAAAAGTAAACACGAAAAGGAGGTTATTTAGAATTACAATAAATACAGCACTTTTAAATAAACACAATTTATATTAATGGTGCAACCGCAACATCCTGATGATCCTATAAACCAATCGACTTATCAAATACACGGAATGTTACGGCGGGAAACCGTAATCAGTCATTATTTACTTTCTCCGGAGAACATTTCAGAAGTTTTCTTACTCTATTTGTGGGATGTCGAATCTAAAGATTGATCGGACAAACATTGAATTAATATATTGTAAAAATAAAATAAATAAATTTAATATTGGTTGTGATTTATCTAAGAGAGAATAAACAATCAATAGAGGAAAAAAGGAGAAAACAAATAAACAGAATACATTATTGATTAATTTGTTGTAAAATAATAAAGGGCAACTATCGGTACCATTATTAAATAAGAACGCCTTTCTCGAAAATCGTCATGAAAGTTTTATTATAAAAAGTATAGGAGATAACCTTAAGTATAGTAGTCCGTTTTTTTCCAAATGAAAAAAACAAGAGGGCAAATTACAAAAAAAAAATGTCAATGATGCATTCTCTTTATTTGTATTCTTCTTTATTCCCTTGATTGAACGCGAACAGAAGGAAGTGTCGAAAATGATCACTTGACTTGAAATCCTATTTTGAAGGCTTGTAATCAGACAAAATAATATCTGTAACGTAAAAACAAACGCATTACCTCTAAAACAGAAAATTTTCTTTCGAATGATGCATAAATTTTATGATTTTGTTTTACTGTCGGTGCTCATTTATAAATTTGAAAAAAAAATTGACAAAACTGATGTTGGTACCTAATACATTATTGCAACAATAACTTTTGTGTTCTTCACAAATTCGAACCATGGAAATTTATGGAGAAATATTTTTTCTGGTAATATAGCTTGTCTTAAACAACAAAAAAAAATATGCATTTTGTGCGACCTAAAATTTAAAAAAGATTTATTATTTTTAAAAAATCCACCGTTTAGAACTCCACTATTTATACCGAATTGATTTCCGAGTTAAGCATTATGAAAATATTATTTAACACAGTCGTTTTATGACATTTCTAGCTATCTTTCATTGTCAAGATCCCGCATTTGTAAGTAGTCATTTGACACGCAAAAGAGGTGAATCCAAAACCGATGGTAATTTCGTAAAAAAAGTTGGGATTAAAAGAGTCATTAAAATTTTCTCGCTTTCTTTAGGTACATTAAAACATTATGAAAAACAAATTTCACTGTGCTTTGTTATTTTATTAAATAAAAGATACTTCATTAAAAAAACGAGTTTCAAATGATGATAAAATAAAAAAGTTATCATTTATTTGTCGATAAATCTTTTCTGAGAAAACCCGTTATAAATTCAATATTTTCCCTGTGCTTAAAAATACGTGATAATCAACATTTTAGTTTAACAAACACATATTTAGTGGAAATATTGTTTACTTATCCATACATTTTCCCCCAAAGAATCAAAATGTGGATGATCAATAAATAACATTTCATTGTACTAAAACATATCGACGCCACATAATTATTTATTTAGTTAATTTGATTAACGTATATGACTTAATTGCCTTTTACAAAACATATAATATAAACATTATTGGGTTAATTATTTTTTAAAAAAGCAAACGTTTTCTTCTGCCGAAGATTTAAAAAGAAAAATTAAATTAAAGAAAATTAGCCACTAGTAAAAGAAATTGGTAAACAATATGATTGAGGAGCAGCATGGATTTAGGACAGCCAAATCAACGACGACCAATTTGCTTTCTTTTACTGATACTATTTTTACAGCGTTCGAGAATAATCTTCAAGCTGATGTACTGTATACAGACTTCTCCAAGGCCTTTGACAAAGTTGATCACAACATTTTATGTGCTAAACTTCGTGCTGTAGGCATTAGAGATCCCTTTTTATCGTTTTTAAAATCCTACCTCTCACATAGAAAACAAAGTGTAAAAATCAATAACTTCATATCAAATAGCTTCCTAGTAACTTTTGGTGTACCACAGGGTGCCCACTTGGCCCCTCTTCTATTTAATCTGTTTGTTAATGATGCTGCTAATGTTTTTTCTTTTACAAAATTCTGGCTTTTTGCTGACGATAACAAGATACTTAAGCTAATTAAAAATATTGATGACTGTGTCAGACTCCAAGAAGACATAAATGCATTTCATACTTGGTGCAAAACTAATAACATGGAACTTAACATCGATAAATGCAAAATTATTTCATACCATAAATGTAAACATCCTTTTATTTTTGATTATAAACTTAATGGCCAAGTTCTTTCGATTGTCACCTCTATAAGAGATCTTGGAGTGATCCTAGATAATAAACTAACTTTTCTGGAACACTTTGATAATATAGTAAACAGATCCTTAAAAATTTTAGGCTTTATTAATAGAACTACGTCTGATTTCCAAAGTATGCTTACACTTAAAACACTTTATTGCTCTTTAGTTCGCCCTATTCTTGAATATGCATCTGTAATCTGGTCCCCTCATTATGCTGTTCATATCAAGCGCCTTGAATCAGTTCAACATCGTTTTATAAGAAAAATTGCATGGAAGATGGGATTGGAAAGAGGAGACTATTCATATTCTGATATGGAGAGGTTTTTAAGCATATCAAGTCTTGAAAAACGCAGATGCATTGCAGATATAATCTGCATGTATAAAATTATGAACTGTCTCATTGATGCCCCTGAAATTTTGCAAAAGATTCTTTTTAACGTTCCCACCCGTAGACTAAGAAATAATGAAATGCTTTTCCTCGGTCACTACAGGACCAATTATGGTGCACAGTCGCCTTTGCCCAGAATGATCAGGCGGGTGAACGATCATCAAGATCTTGATTATTATGGTGTAAGGATGTCTTTCTTTACAAATCAGCTAAAGAATCTGTATAGTTAGCCTATGCTTTTTACTTAATCTAAAAAATCTATCATCTGTCTTTGCTGCTTATTTCTGTTCCTTATATTTTTTTATTCCTTTGTAAAAATTTCTTTTAATTGTAATGTTTATAATGGACTTTGTCCGTAAATAAATAAATAAATAAATAAATAAATAAATAAATAAGTAATTTGATTATCTGGAACATGAAGGTAAGATAAATAGTCTTACGCTTCAAATGCCAGTCCAAGGTCTGTATTACAATGCGAAGTTAACAATTAATTTTAGTTTTATCTATAAAGCATAATTAAGTTTTTTGTATGAAAAATAGAATATGCACAATTTTTCTGAAACATATTAAATTATAGGTTATCTATGAAGATACTTTTTTTTCATACAAATATATAATTTTTTGTGCATAAATATTTATTTTACTTTAAAGGCAGTCTAAGATAACTCAGTCAACTTTAAATTGTAATTTCTCCTCTACTACGATGAAATATTCCTGTTAGAATTTTTTTTAAATTAATAGTTCACGTCCATTCTGCCAGAAATCGAACCCAGAAACTCAAGAATAATAGACAAACGCGTCAACCACTGAACGAGATGGACTTATCTTTACTCAATTTCCTTATTCAGGAGCTTTACCTGAGACTATCGAGCATTGGAAAGAAAACACTCGTCCTGGCTACTGATTCTATTTCACACAGAGAACTGAATCTTATGTAAAATATAAGCAAATCCAGTGTGAAATAGGTGTGATCACCTTATTTTTTGATAAACTTGGACATAGGTAGTCGGAATATTATTATTAATTGGTTCATTAATCATATTCAATTGATTGCTTGTTCTAGGGATCTGTGTAAGAAACTTCAATTTATAAAACTTATTTAATATACTACGTGAAATTAAATGACATTTATTACAGTTTTTATTCAGTATTTTATTTTTTAATACTGTTCCTCCCTAAAAACGGGACACGCTCTTGTTCTGAAGAGGGACTTAGACTGAGTTAATACGTAAGTACAAGTATAATGAAAATAAAATAATAAAAATATAATACATTGACATTTTCCACTAGTCCATAAGTTGCAAGGTATTCCTTTAATTTTTATATTTTATTTTCTTAATTTCTTTAAGGGGGCTATTTTTGTATTATTGTTTTGTATGTCCAAATAAACTGAATTTTGCTGGAATTGTTCAGTATGACATGTGTATTCCTCTTATTATTTGGTTTGTTTTTTTTTTGTATCATAACGTACAATTTATACTCTATTTTAATAAAAACAATAAGTAAACACAGCACAACTAATACTATTTTGAATATCATAAACTTTTCTCCTCTCACAAATTTAAAATACACATTTGGTCATGATATTCACAATTTCAAAACGCATTACTCAGGGAATCTTCATGTGTCTAAGTTTCGCTTATAATAATAATAAACTTATTGGATAATTTAAATTTGGTAAAAACTCATAATATTTTCAAATAATCTATTACCAAATTAAAATACTTGATTTGTAAAAGTTAAATAATTACGATGTTATCTTATTGGGAATTGTAAGTAAATAATACAAATCGAAAAAAAAACTTTTAATTATTACAAAGTAAATCAAAAATGATTCTGGATTAAAAATTATGTGGAAATATACTCAAGTATCAAAATTTTAACCAACTAATTTTCTAATAAGCAACAGTTTGAAAATGGTTCTTCGTAGCCAAACAGCTGTCATAATAAAAACACTAATAGAATAATAAACTTAACCTTTATATTTCAAATGTTTAAATATACAAATTTAAATGTTTCAAGACCGATGTAATTTTGTTCATATGATGCATGTTTTTCAGTTTAAATATTTTAAATAACCTGTAAATTATATTGTGATGTGCAACTACGTAAGTCAGGTTGCGAAGGTCAAATTTGAAGTGCAAAAATAATGTTTACTGTTCATGCTACCGGAATAAGTTCTGATTTGTAATTTTAACCTTATCTGTTACAAGCCTTGAACCAATATTAATTATTTAGATAAAAAATTGCCCTAGAGAGCTTTGTTATTCTAGGTAAAATATAAAGGTACAGCTGAAAGTAAGGTTGTACTTACCATTTGTAAGCAGGTATAGACCTTTTCCATTTCCTTGGGAGAAAAATCTTCAAGGATCCGCTAGGCGGTGCTACAATTTGAATCCAATTTCATAACTAAACATTCACTTGAGCACTTATTTATTTTTAAATAAAATTGTGACATTAATCCATTTTTTTTAAATACGAGTATTTCTTTGTTATTTTCCACGAACACGGTATCGATAATTTTCCTAGTAACGTTCAAAACCACTGATTTGCTTAGTTACATTTTTTCCACTCATTCGGTGGTTTAAGCGTACTGATTTTTAATACACTATTTGTTTACCAAATTGCTCGAGATATTCTAGTAATAAACATAGAAAACGAGTTCATGTATTGGACCATTTTCATGAAAATTCTGATAATTTTTCTAAAGGAATTTTCACTACTTTTTTTAAACTATCACTGGCACAAGAGATTTAAAAAGTGTGTTTTAGTCATATTCGTACGAAAATCACAAGGTATCACCGAAGGATCAGGTGTATTTATAAAATGTGAAGGAAATGTCACTCGAGATTATTTTTCACTTTCACATTTCACGGAGGCTTTAGAGGAATTTTCACTCGTTCTGTGGGCTCTTAGCGAGACGGCTCGGCAGCCAGGGCTTGCTGGAAAGCTCTAGGGGTAGCGAGGAAACAGTCCGAGTGGAGGTAAACAAACATGGCTCAGCCTACCTCGCAACAGATGACAGGAATTGCCTCGCCCCACGCTGCCAGCGAAGAAAAATGGCAACAAAAACCACTCGAATTGACAGGTACACGACCCAAACAATAAGTCCCTTCGTGCGATAGGACGTCGCAGGGTCGCAACAAGTGACTAAAGCAACCGAGTAATTTTATTGTTTAGCTAAAAACTAGTAAAACCGCAGCTCTGTATCGCTGTTTTCCCTCACAACGCGATCACATGTAGATTTCCTTCGTTCACGAGGGCAGAGCGGGACCAAAACATGTAGCTGTCATTTTCTAGGGAGCGGTCGGTAAGCGTAGCGACCTGCCGTACCGACGCGGTACAGATTCGCGCGCCCCACCCTCCGCGGTCGATATGAACTCCGACGGTATATTTTGGCGGTTATTTTTCTCAAAGTTCGCGTCTGTATGTACTTTCCTCACGTGAGAAGTAACAGTTTCCGTGACTGACACGTGGTTCTCGATAATATGTCACTCTCGATAACGCGCCCGTAAAAGCCTTCGTAAATCAAATTCCAATCACTATTGACATGAGCGCGCTGTAAGCAGTAATGACGGGTACTTACGACCCATATGGTTGACCGCGTACTGACCACATATATAGTGATTACTTTGGAAACTTAAAAATAACTAAATTAATTTTGACGGTGTGCTATAAAGATTAGATACTGATCATTTTCTTAAATGCCCTTGAATATTAGCATATTCCTGCGCTGTAAACTATTGACTTTACATTTTCTTTTTTGAAAGCTTTTGAAAGAATTTTTTCCAATAAGTAATGAGTTTAAATATATAAAATACAGATTATTAAGCGATAAAAACCATACACAAGTATATTTGTAGAATATATTTCCACTATAAATAATAATCCTGAGTTACGTGTTAGGTATATTATAATATATGAGTATATGTGTGTGTATATATATGTATATATATATATATACTGAATTTACCCTATCAAAAAAACCTTTGTTCTCATCACCTGCCTACATTAGTTTTCTATTAATATAACCGTTGGTTGTAAAATATTGCTTTTAGCAATAAGGCTACCGACGTGCATTAATTTTTGTACTTAAAATTTAAATAAAATATTTAATTAATAAGTTTATTAAGAAACGTATTAATTAACATAGTACCGAAGAAAATTTAGATATTACACTTTAAAAATAAATATGTTTTAAGGCCGCATTTCCTATTGTATAACAGTCGAGGATAGCCGACTGTTTCCTGCTAGAAACTAAATATTTGTAAACATCTGGCAATTACTAGTTCTGATGTTCGGAATGAAAACTTTGATCATATGGGAGTTGAATGAATGTGAAGAATTGCATGAAAATGTTGATTATACGGTGTCTCAAAACCTACTTGAATTGAACTTGAAAAAATTAATCACATACTGCAGTTGAATTTTGAGGGTGTTTTCTTTTCAAAGTAAATTATGGACACGAAATTTGCATGTAGAACACAACATCCTACAAACGCCCGCCTTTGCTTTGTTAGCAAACGTTCACCCTTTTAACGAAATTTTTGATCGCATTTTGACATTATCGCGGATAAATTTCATTAGTAACTCGTCGAATTTCCATTATGAGCTCCAAAACTGTTGCCCCGGAATTTGAATACACTTTTCTCATCAGAAGCTCCAAAAGAAAAAAAGTCCAGAGGTGTCAGATTACGTGATTCGGGTGGCCAGTTGACTTCTCCCTGCAATAACTGCATTGTTTCTGCCGCAGTGAGGCAGGTTGCACCATCTTGTCAAAACCGAGTGTCATTAACACCAGTGGCTCAATTATGAACGCTATTTTCATCTGTTTATATCGAGACGGTATACTTAACTTCTGTACCATCTGTATCTTACCCCGGTATGTTCTACTTACTTGTCATATCGACATCATATGATCGAAACAAGCCAATGAAATGACCGCAAACAATTAGTACGCGTTCCTTACGTCATTAACATTTAAAATAGTTATTATTTTAATTTTAAATCGGCTTCTGTAATAAAAAGTGTTCACTTCAAAGCGATTATAAACTCCAATAAATCCCAATCCAAGCAAAAAATGCTTGCTTGAACATGAATTTTGCAAAACTTTTGAAAATCACCTAGACGGTACGCTTAACGATCCTCTGTATGTATCTACCGGTCGACTACAAAGCCGTCGCCCTTAACATTTCGATACATACACTCGAAAAGATAGTAAAACAGGTGGAAAAAATGTAATAACTAAATTATTTTTTTCAGAGTGGTAATTTTCTAGCGCCTAGATACTTTTATTTGATAATAGGACAGAACCTAGCGACATTATTTTCACATCTAGGCGTTTGTTTTGTTAGAGTGACAGTTATGTTGGAATTTAATTCGACTTCAAAACTTACTTATTTCTCTCTCATATTTTTAATAGACTTGTGATGTTTGTGACTTGTGACTTGTGAATGAAAAATTTTAATAAATTATAGTTAAAGGAAAAATTGCTCGGTGGAGCAAAGTTTTTAACACTTTCAATGCGTAGATAAACGTATCGAGGGGTTCTAGACCCGTCGCTATAAAATGATGTACTTACATCAAAACTTGATGGGAGGGGGGTATTGGTATTTTATCTTTGTAGTCGGTCGGGAGACTTTCATCTTCAACTATGACGTCATACTGAAGCTATGTCATTTTAGAGCGTAGATATGTGTACCGTGACGAACGTTTCCCCTTGATTCATATCGATGTACCTACCCAAAAGTTGAAGGTGGGGGGTCGGTAGTGTATCTTTATAATCACAAGAAGAAATTTATCTTCAACTATACCGTCAAGGTGAAGGTATGACGTCTTTATCTTCCCATCATAATCGAGGCCCAGTATCATCCAACGCAAGCCACAAAAAGTTATTTAACAAGTCGCAATAACAAAGACCATTGACGGTAACGGCATTGCCAGTTGCATTCTCAAAAAACTACGGGCCAATTATTCCGCCAGTCCAAAATCCACACCACGCGGCCACACACGGTGGGTGCATTGATGGATCACTCGTGGGTTTTCAGTCCCCCAAATTCGATAGTTCGGTTTATTGAAGTTACCATCAAGTTGAAAGTGCGCCTCATCGCTTAAGACGATTTAAAAAAAAATCATTATCGACTTGTTGATGCCCCATTATCCAATTGACGAACGATCGGTGCTGCGCGTGGTCTTTTGGCTTTAGATGTTGTGTTAATAGAATCTTGTAAGCGTGCATATCGAGCCATAATCGGCGGAATAAAGTAAGCGACGAATAGTGAAATGTGCAAGAGAAGGTTTTTTAAATTTTTGTTCCATATATTTTTTTTCAAATGATTCGGTAAATGGGATTTATGATTTATATATTAATGGTTGGTTACTGCCAATACTGAAATGACAGCCAAATTGTTAAAATGCCTTCCGCTTTTAAGATAGTGGCGGCAGCGCTGTTTTGCCAATAACTCTGACAGTGGTGCGAGCTAGCGTAACCGTATCCATTGTTGTCGGAAGAGTGGAATTATGCGGAGTAATACATATAAAACTATAATTGGCCTATAATTTCGATTTATTTGTAAATATTGTATTTTTGAAAATATAATGGTTCTTGTTTTCTTTTAATAAATAAAATAAATATCCTTAAATTTGGCAGGTGAATTTTATAGAGCTATGACGTGTTTAACACTTGTGCAGGGGGCAATAAGGAACACTTTTCCTTAAAAAAACGCCATTCGCCAAAAACGTCGCTTACGTTGTTCTGCCGATTATGGCTCGATATGCAAGTACAGGTTTTTAGTCAAAATTATCTAGACGTTTGATTTTCAACAACAATAACGAATGGACGTGGATGGGAGTTCGTGTAAACTTTCTCTAATTGACGCAATGTTTTCAAAGTTCGACCCGTGCGAGGATGGCCACTTACTTTGACATCCTGAACGAAGCCAACAGTTTCAAATTTATTAATTAAATTATCCGCAGCAGCTCAAGGTGGTGCATAATGATGACTGAAAAATATGCGACATTTTTGAACGGTCTCCGTAAAGTTCTCACCATTTTTACAATTTCTATGCGTCGCTCGACTAAAAAACGCATAACTTTACCTCGAACTTTGTCGATGAAAACGCCTAAATATTCTCGTTCACACAACGAAAATTATTCAAATTTCAAAATCCAAGTTAGGTTTTAAGACACCCAATATTTGATTAAAATGGACAGTCAAATAGATTGTGAAAAAGGTGTATCTTAAAATGATAATTGGAAGAAAAATATGGTGTAATAATAAGGGATTATAAATATAAAATTTAAAAAAAGGATATACATATTTATTTTGTTGGTTTTTGAGCAAGTTAGGTAGTGAGTTTAGAGCGATCATTATTTTAGGAAGTAAGATGACAAAATGCAACATTTAAAAGAAAAACGGGATCTTGGAGGATGTCTTGACTTGACTTATTTAAATGTCAAATTTACGATAAAAGAGGAGATGCAAATTAAACACGGGTTTGAATCAATAAGAAAGTCAACTAGTTTTTTTTTTGTTGATATTTGTTAGTTGACTATTAAACTAAGCCAAAAAAAACAAAAATATTTATTGTAACGTCCCTTTGTGAGAAGTGTGAAAAATGTCTAATTTTGATAAAATAAGAGAATGTCAATACTCAATGTATTAACAGATTTCAAAGATTAACAAAAAAAATTAACCTCAATTAAATAGAAAAATGAATGGTGCCTTTATTGGTTGACAGCTACGCTATGTGCATCGTTGTGAGAAAATATAAAAAGTGAGCCGAAAAAATAAAAGCAGATCAAATCCATCACAAAATATACGCTATTTAAAAGTGTCGCTTAACCAGTAAATATTAGAATCTCTCCAAAATGTGGACAATAATTATGTCCGACCTTTGCAAAAGATGTGTGAAGAATCAAGATAAAAAATAGGATTCAAAATTTAAATAATCTCGGAGCCTCAATAATAACGGTGTATTGCTCATTAAAATATGTAGACCAGGTAATTGCAAAATAACAAACGCATTTTCTCGAAATTACAATTTTATTCTAACAATCAAAAATTATAAAGTGTTGTGCGTTTACCTAGCTAAATATAAAATCTAGAAGTCTAAACTGCAAAGGTAATAAATATTTGATTCTTGACACCAATCATCCACTTTAAATTCCTCAAATCTTCTTTGTAAACATTCAAAGTTTATTTCTGTTCCAAATAGCCGGAGTATTTTGTGAAAGGTTTCAGTTTTTAAAAGTACATCCGGCTAAAATTTAAGCGTAAGCCACAGCTGTCCGCGTCATTCCTCTAAATAAAACTCCGACCGACTTTATTGTCGTCTATACGGCATCGGGTTAAACAATTCATATTTTATACCTAAAAAAATACGTAATTTGTCAAGATTTAGACAGATGTAATGATGATCCATTATAAAAATAAAGGTAGTATACCATTTATTTTAAATATAGAATATAAAAGGGGGTTTTTAGGAAGCCTATGGACAAAAATATATCATTAGATTACGTGTTCTGGAAAATCGAAACGACAATACAATTGCAAATTCAATTACATAGTACTTACATGCCGTAAGGCATCGATGCTCCCACGGTATAAAAAAAACTACATCTAAGATTTTATTAAGTTGCACGTTTATTCACGAATTTCGCTTGTCACGGGCGGTCTTAGCTTTTCAAAAATGCCCGGTCTGACGTGGTATTGCAATGTTTGAATTTTAACGTACCAAAAAAATATTATTTGGACCCGTGCTTACTTACTCGCTGCTTAAATGGGGCAAGATGAAATATAATCGTTACAATATGCGTCATAATAATTTCGCAGAAAACTCGAAATATTATGAAATAATTTTATAAATACTACCATGATATTCATAATGAAATTTGAACATTTAATTTGTATTTGCAATTTTTAAAATATGTAATTGGGTTATTTTTTACGTTTACTATAGGAATATTCCTCTGACGTTTCGCGATCTGGCCCTAAACACCGTATATAATAGCGTATATTAATTATTTAAACAAAATTTTGTTTTCTTATATTGCATGTACCAAAATATTAATATAATGATTCATAAAGATTTTATCATTTTGTAAGTATTACTAAATTAATTGAGCTCTTTAGTTGTGTACTTATGTTATTTTCATATAGATTTCCGAACATTAGATTACACAGATGTTATTAAAGCGGTTATAAATCCAGCCTTTATCTGAACAAAATGCTTAACCACTAATTGTTGAACATTACGAACAAACATAATTCTTCCCTTAAGGGGTAATACGAGTAACAATGCAAGGAGAGATTACTCTGACAAGCCACAAATGGGATCCTATTACGTAGATCGTATCTAAGAATACCTTTAAACGTAACAGGTAGCACGCCAGATAAAGTCATCTCGGGGGCCTGAAAATTTCGAACACGCGAGCGAAGAGAAAAAAAACACAGTTTGACATGATGATAATTTGACAAAAATACTAGTATATATAAACAGTGCGTGACTGTGTACCATGGGTGGCCAAAGCGTCGACCGCGATCAACCGGTCGACCGCATATTCACTCACCTCGCGCCTGTCTGATCCAAATGAGAATCAATTTGTTCAGTTTCAATTTTTGGAATTTACTTTGTGAAGAAAATTTTCTTGTTTGTTTTTTTTTTGGTAAACAAGCAGTATGTACATAAAATAGAGTCTTTTTTAGTATTTTATGTTATATATAAATGTAAAAGAAAAGCAATATTTTTTTATTATTTATTAATAATAATAAATTAAATATCGGCTTCTCTCAATATTTCTATAATTTTTGACCTAAATTTACATAAATTGTCATAAAAAATAGCAGCCTCGATAAATATTTTGTTATATTGGTCGCATATTCTTGGTATTTTAGATTATTTTTAATAGTTTGTTGACGCGTTTTCCGTGTAAAACAGAAAATTTTGTCTTGTCGGTCTAGATGGGACATGAAATGGAAGTCTTTTAAAAAGGTCAGGAGAATCAATTTAATTGTTTATAAATTTGTATAAAAATACCTGGTCTAACATTATTCTTCGATTTTTAAAAGAGTTTATTCCATGATACTGCATACTTTGTAGAGATATAAGGCGTGTTTGTTATTTTTGTAGGATCAATTTTTCACTGCAAATCTACATTTTCTACAATGAATCCAAACAAAACAGAACATAGCAAATCTCCACCTTATGGCTGAACCAAGACTACAATAGGGAAACAACAAAGAAATATTAAGGATGAAAATATAAAAACACTAAAAAATGAAAAACATTTGAAAACTCAACCACAACAAAATAATAATGCTCTCAAAGAAAGGCTCTCAAATATTTCGATTACTGCTGTTGGTCCAGCTAAAGCCAAAAATACATTAAATGCTGTTAAAAATTTACGTAAACAGGTTTCATATTCCGTTGAGCAGACAAAAACACTAGGCATTAAGTATGGAAGCTTTGCATTAACGTTATTTCAAACGAAAAAAATATCTGGTATTTTGTAGGGAAAATTCTAATGATCGATAGCAAAAGTGAAAAATATCAAGTTGAAACAAAAATGTCTAATTGGACCTGTGAAATAATCAGTAATGACATAATTAAGGTTCTAAAACCCCGAACGTCGCATAGACGATAACAATTATTATTTGAGAAGATCTATCCACGGCTGCATAAGCTCTACATATACCTAAATATATATTTTTTATTAACTAAGTCAAACAAAATTAATTTTTGGAACAGGCTGGGCCTTGTTATATGGAGACTATTCTAACCAGAGGGCGCTGCGTATAAATCTTCTAATTTACTAGTTTTAAATAGATTCCATGGTATTAAATATGCATTTTTATATGTGTCGGCTGTGTATGTATTTGTTGGTCTCGTGGTGTAATGGTCAACGTGTTTGCTTACCATGCAAGAGGTCTCGGGTTCGATTTCCGACATATTTGATATGAAATATTTATTCAAAAGGGTGTTTTCGTGTCTTCGTCAGGACACTAATTACACTTAAATGTAAACTTACACTAAAGGAAAAAACGTAATATGGTCAATTTTGAATCTAGATAAAAGTGTCATAAAATAGATTCTTCCATAAATGATGAACGACTAATTGAAATTGAACTTATTAAATACACAGGACCAACAATAGACAGACAATTGACATGGACAATTCATATCAATAATTTAATCGGGCTGTGGTTCCGTGGCTAGTGTTGCGGACTCACCAACTTGATTTCTATTTTCTAAAAGTGATTTATTTACAACTCTTTGAAATGGTCACCAAAATTGAAATACTTGGGTAAATGTTAAAAACGCTAATATTTCTTTGAAAAATAAAAAAAAAATAGCAAAGTGGCGACATCAAAATCAAAAACTCCAAATATACAAATATTGAAAAATATCTAATGTATAAAGCTTACGTAAAATTTGGAATATGTTATTTATAACAACTATGACAAACATGAAAGTAAAATAACATAACGAGACTAAAAAAACAGCAAAATCAAATGTTAAACTGAGTATATGACCTCCTTTATCTTACATCAACTAAAAAACTCCTGAAGCAAACTAAACAGTTAAATGCGACTAAACTTTTTCAACCAAAATCGGTAAGTGGTTATATATAAGGTGTTAACATAAGTTGAATCCGTTTTTTTTTTAAATTTAAAAACCACACCAAAGGAAAAACAAACTGGTAAATAATATACGTAATTCAAATGAACATTTTCTGCCATACAAGATTCTGTATTTGCGTTAACGTTACTTATATTATTTTATTTGATTTCAAGCCTTCAATATGGTATGTCAAGTAGATACAAGTAAGCATTTTCGACGCCTCTTTCTGTTTGCGTTCAATTGAATAAAGGAATAAAGTTGCCGGAGCTGGTTGCTATATTTTCCCAGTGATGCTATGAATAATTTACTAATTTGTTGTAAAATAATGAAGGAGAATACATTATTGACTAGTTTTTCGTGTTCTCTTATTCTCCTCAATTCGAAAAAAAAATAAAAGTTACTTATTTTAAGACCGAATACAATTTTTCACTAAAATTTATTTTTCTATGCATCATTAGATTTTATCTAACTTCAAAGAACACAAGTTTTATTTTTGAAAAATTTAATTCATCAAACATAGAATACTTAGTTAATTAACATTTTAATAAGAATCCAATGGTTAAAAGGTGTAAAATTTCTGATTTCATAGTTTTTCAATTCAATTTACACACCCAATTTTCCATGCTATAGTTTATCACTGATTTTTCATCATTTACTGCGTAACGATTTGATGTTCATTTATTTATTATTTGAAAATAGCACAAAAGTATGTACTCAAGGCTCTGCTTGGGGTCCCTATCAGAACACCGACAACGGAGGTGTTTGAACAAGAAGGTGTTCTGGACGTCAGGCAACTGTACGCTAGGGCACTTCTCGTTCACACACATAAAAATAGTGGCAGCAAATATAATACAATCTATGAAATAATATAAAAATAGAGACAACTATAGGTGCCACCTAAAATTACAACATCGTTTGGTCAGAGAAGTTACGTGTATCTTGCTCCCAAAATTTACAACACTCTACCTCTTCATTTAAAATTGAATATAAATAAACAAAGATTTTATTTATTTGTTAAAAAATGGCTTCTGAATTTGGGTCCTGAAAACTGCCTTGAGATGGTCACTCCACCAAAAAAGTAGTCTATTCGAACTCGGAATTATTGTTGCAAGTCTGCTATTAATGTTTTGTGCTTTTGTCAATACAGTGTTATTTATTGTAATATATTATATTTATCATGTGCTAGAACATAAAATAAAAATAATGTTAATTAATTTCTTGACAAGGGTTATGCCCGTGTAGTGTTTATATAAAAAAGAAACAATATAATGGTTTATGTGGAATAAATAAATTTAAAAAATTTTAAATAATTTTTTTTTTAAAGGGATTGAAAAAATTCAATCGAGCACTTAGCGGAATGAAACAATGTTTGCTTGTTACACTTGTGATCACACTCTTCTCCAAATTGTTCGGAACTTGGATAAGAGAGAGGTGTTCCTCCTCATCTCCACAGATTAAAGGAGGTTGATGTATCGAGGTAATTTAGCGACACTACCGAGCCGGAGAAATCTCCATTATTTGAACATTTTCAATTGCTATTTTCACGTGAACGCAAAAAAGTATACAACTGACAGAAAAACATGTTTACCTTTTTCACTTTAAGAGTAGAATAAATAATTAAAAACCCAAAAAAATATTAAATTATGCGTAAAAGAAATACAATATTAAAAATAATCAGAAAGTAGTCATCATCATCAACCAAACTTGCATAAAAAATTAAAAAGTCTATTTTGGTCCACTGATATATATTTTATATACGAACGACTTATTTTATATATGACAATTTTTAATTTTACAGGAATAAATATAATGTATGCTTACAACATAAGACTATTATACAAAAAGCAAACGGACGCATTAACAAACAAAGAAATAAACAAAAGTCTTAATATGTTGAATAAATGGACCAACATAAACTTACTTACACTTAGTGAAAAAAAAAGAAATATTATAAACGGTTTTTTTAATTGAGAAAATAATACCATAAAATAGATGCTCACATAAACGATGGACGGCTTATTGAAAGCGAACGCATTAAATACTCAAGACTCACAATAAACAGACAGTTGACATGGACAATTCATATTAATTAGAAAAATAGCAACAATATCTCATCTACGATCTCTCTCACTTCATTATAATATGTAAAGCTTAGAATTTCATTTACCTTTCTGATCATGGTCTTTTACTTCGTTTTTTTCAGGAGATAACACTTTCCATTCCTCAACATTGTACATTATTTTTTAGCTATTTCTTTTTTCTTCTAGATTTTGGAAGGAGCTACTTTTTCATGTAAAAAATGCTAATGTAACATAAAAATGCTAACTTCAGCAGTGAATTTTTACGCACTATAGATATTTACCATTGGGTGTCCCGTTTTTTGTTTTTATAAAAATAGTTATTATGGAAACTAGAACCAGTTTTATCTGCTGTCTTTGGGCGCACAGTATAAAAATAAAACGGTTTTTGAAAAATACAAAGCGTTCCGATACAGACAATTTTATTCTGATTCCCTTGTTAAAAAAAATACAGTGCGGAAAATGAAAACGAAACGTCGATTTTGTGTATTTTAACAAAAGATCTGACATGCAGTGACAGAAAAAAAGTTCGAATACCTATTTATGAAAATTCTCTGTAATTACAATTTTCATAAACCAAAACACAAAAATAATAATATATCCTTTTATATCTTTTGGAGTAAATACAATAATTTATATCAAACTTTAGATTGTGTTCGCGAATCTATTTACAAGTATGTACTCAAATCTAGCAAAAGCAAAGCATTGCCTGGTTCAGCTCGGACAATATATAGTTCAAATACGTGGGTAGTTAATTTAATAAAACTTTTATCACAAATACATTATATAAAGCAATGTTTAGTTTAGATAAGAAAATGGTTTGAAAATATTACAAAATTTTATATTTACATTTTTTTTTTAAAACAGAAAAAACATAATCATAGAAAACATAAATTAGGGCTATAAAATGATTATATAAACCAGCCAATGAAAGAATAATATAATCCCTGGTAATGCCTTGACTTCTATCGAATTTTTATAAAATGTTTCTCCATCACGTCTAAAATTTCTATTTCTATATTACCCCAAATATAACTCGATGTTTTTTACCCAAAATGTTTTTCTAAAAAAAATATTTTACGTTATATTCGTTTAAAGATTAGTACTTTTTTTCTTTCATTCTTGCTCCAAATAAAGTATAGGCCGCGTTATATTCGAGGCCGTGTTATATTCGAACGAATACGGTATTAGGGGGTTTTCTGGTTTGATGGGTTCAAAAACTCGTTTTTTTTTTCATAAATTGTTTTCTCAATATATCTTAAATATGTTTAAGTGATTTTTTTAAATTTGAAGCCATTATAAAGATACAGCGGTTAGAAGAGGCAGGTATTCGGAGCGTTGGTATGAGTTGTAACTGCATTTGAAACTTCAAAGGTGTTTTTCTCCATACTATGTTTTTCAAACTTTCCTCCATTATATCTTGAGAATGGCTTGGCCGATACCCTTTAAATTTATAGAGTCGACTCAACATATATAGACTAAATGAAATTCGAGTTCTTTGTTCCAAAATCTGTCAAAAATCCAATTATAAATATTTTCTTTTCATAATAGTCCATTTTGTAGATATAAGCTTACAAATTAAAACACCGCCAATTTTTTTACTTTCAAATAAGCCAATTAGCTAATTTTGTGGAGGGAGTGAGCGTCCATTTTTTAAAGGGAGGTGTCTTCAGAGCGCTAACTAACTAGTTACTTTTGTTTTAATAAATATTTTTAACTAAAAGTTTATTTGTATACTCTTAAAACACTTATTAATAAATTTTTTAAACTCCAAAGTTCTATCTCTTAATTGCTTTTCACAAAAAAATCCCAAAAAATGCATGAAAATCCGACAATCAAACCAGAGAACCTCCCTTATTCAATCAATATGGAGCACGGAAAGATAAATTTCAATTTTGTTTATTAATACATATTCTGTGTTCAGTAACAACAATCTTTAAACATAGGTACTTTTTTCATTTTTCATACTTTAAAAAAATTATTCCATTTACTTGATATTACAATTTTAAATCTTTTCCTACAGACAAAACACACTCAAAACAAAACTCAGTACAAAAACAATTCACGGACAGTATATACTTGTAATGCCGTATTAAATAGACTCAGGGCCTCGATTATGATGGGAAGATAAAGACGTCATACCTTCACCTTGACGGTATAGTTGAAGATAAATTCCTTCTTGTGATTATAAAGATACACTACCGACCCCCCCCCCCTTTTGGGTAGGTGCATCGATATGAATCAAGGGGAAGCGTTCGTCACGGTACACATATCTACGCTCTAAAATGACATAGCTTCAGTATGGCGTCATATGGGGAGATAAAAGTATCCCGACCGACTACAAAGGTATAGTACCAATACCCCCCTCATCAAGTTTTGATGTAAGTACATCATTTTATACCGACTGGTCTAGAACCCCTCGATACGTTCATCTACGCATTGAAAGCGTTAAAAACATTGCTCTACCGAGCAATTTTTCCTTTGATTATGATTTATTAAAATTTTTCATCGTTTTGAGGTTGGCACTTTTTTTCTTAAAAGTCTATTAAAAATATAAGAGAGAAATAAGTAAGTTTTGAAGTCGAATTAAATTCCAACGTAACTGTCATTCTAACAAAACAAACGCCTAGATGTGAAAATAATGTCGCTAGGTTCTGTCCTATTAACAAATAAGAGTATCTGGGCGCTAGAAAGTTACCACTCTTAAAAAACAATTTAGCTATTATATTTTTTCCATCTGTTTTACTATCTTTTCGAGTGTTTGTATCGAAACGTTAAAGAAGACGGCTTTGTAGTCGACCGGTAGATACTTACAAACAATCGTTAAGTGTACCGTCTAGGTGATTTCCAAAATTCATGCCAAATTCATGTTGATGATGAATGACGTAAGGAACGCGGACTAATTGTTTGCGGTCATTCCATTGGCTTGTTTCGATCATATGATGTCGATGACAAGGAGGTAGAACATACCGAGGTAGATACAGATAGTACAGAAGTTAAGTATACCGTCTCGATATATACAGATGAAAATATCGTTCATAATCGAGGCACTGGTGTTAATGACACTTGGTTTTGACAAGATGGTGCAACCTGCCTCACTGCGGCAGAAACAATGCAGTTGCTTTATGATTTTTTGTTTTATTAATCCTGTAAAATATTTTATTATTTAATTTGATTTTCACATCAAAAAAAATAAATTATACTTCTACTGAATATGTTGTATTTTTTTTAGGTAAAATTTTGGTTTCTAAGTCTTAGGTAAAAAGTATTGTATGCGTTTTTTATAAAATAGTGCTTTATGATTTTCTTGTTATATTTATCCTTTAAAATATTTTATTATATAATTCAATTTTTACATTTATTTTTTAAATGTTTTAAATTTTTTTTAATGTGTTATATAATTTTTAGGTTAAATTTTTGTTCCTAAATCTCAGGTAAAAAGTATGGTATGCGTTTATTATACCAAATTTGTTTGTATAAGTAAAAGTCATTTTTGACGTTTATGTAAATAAAACAAAAATAAAATAAAAAACTGAAAAAAACATTAAAGTTAATGTAAAATTTTCCAAAATTATTTTCAGGAAAAAATCTTCCAGAGATGATAAAACTTTCGTTAATTTGCCTAGCAAAATACTTCCTTCAAATAATAATACTTGAATGTTTTTTATATTTTTGTATAACCTTGGGGCATTTGCAATCGGCGAAATACAAAAATCTCACATTCACCATTATAATATTTTGAAGATCGAGCGATTACGAAGATACCTAGCCCCTGCCCCTGTATCTTTAAATTTTGGGCAGGAACATCGATATGAACCAAGGGGACGCATACCTCACGGTACATATATTTACCCACTAAAGTGACATACCGTCACTATGACGATATAATTGAAGACAAATTCTCCTGAGCGATCACTAAAATACACCATCGATCTCGTATTTTCATGTTTTGAGGTAAGTATATCGATAAGTTCTAAAAGCTCAAGTAACCGTCGGTACATATCTAAGCATATAAAGTTACAAATAAATTATCATAAATTATAAATATTGGCACTATAAAAAATATAAATTCATTTATTTTGATTTATTAAACCAACCCATAGAGCCGGCATTTTAATTCTAAAGTAAAAAGATAGACAAGAAGTATACCGTCTTTAGAATTGTCAATTGTTATATAAAATCATGTTCAAGCGAGCACTTCTTGCTTTAATTGAAATTTATTTTAATTTTCAATCGTTTTGAAGAACCAGCTTTTTATTACAGAAACTTATTTAAAATACGAAAGAAAAATACTAAAATAATTATATTTGAGCATTAAACGTAAAGTTTCAGCGCCATCTATTCGTTGAATTTGATCATATGACGTTTGAGATGACGCATGACGCCATAAAAGCACGTATCGACATGTCGGTGGATCGAAATTCGCCACACCGAGGTCAATAAAGATAGTAGAAAAATTAAGTAAACCGTCTCGATATGTACCGATGAAGATAGCGTTTATAATTGAGGCCCAGAGCCGCATACCGTAAAAAAATCATTTTTTTAGAAATATATATATATTTTTTTTTAATTTAAAAAAGATTCAGTGTTGTCAGTTATATTCATTAAATAAAAATAATAATAAATAATTTTAATAAATAATAAATGATTTTGTCAAAACACATTTAACACATAAAAATAAATCAATAACAAATGTTACAGCAGAGAAAAATAAAACTTACCAGTTTGAGTGCTGGAGTCGAAGAAAGTACTCGTTGTCTCCACTGTCATGGTGCCAATAGTTCCATCGGTGATTTGTGCACAGGAGTCCCTTCTTCCGCGATATCTGCCACTGTCATCACTCTGGGAACTCTGTCTTCGGAAGTTTCTACATCTGATCATCTCTTCGGTTGTACTTTGTCTCCTGAACCCTCGAGCGATAAGGATTTCTTCAGTAGTTGACTGTCGTCTTATAGCGGGGCGGTGCTCCTGAGGTGGAGGTGGGACAGCTCTATTACAAGGACTTGGATCTCGACTAGAATTACAACTACTGGAGTCGGGAGATCTTGGTTGTCCAGGAATGGGAGTTCTATTTCCTCCTGCTATCGATGTGGATTGTCTCCTGAGACGACCTCTTCTGTTACGAGCAACTGGACTCAAATCTCTTTCAGTACTTCTGTCTGGACTCAAGTGCGTTCTTGAATCACGTCTACTTCGTGATGCTGAGTCCGGGCTCAGACTATCTCTTCTAGCTTTTCTACCAGATTCATCTACATCGGGACTTAATGTCGGTTGACTACCACGTCGCCCCCAAGTGCCTGGTGGCAGACAGCTTTCGTCGTAAGTAGTAGCTTGTCTTTGAAGCCTGCTCATTTTACTAGAACGATCGGGACTAGCGTGTGAGCGAGAGTCTCTTCGAGTCAGTCTGTGACCACATTGTGTGGTCGAATCTCTCCTACTTGATAATAATGGGTGACTTATAGTAGGGGTTGTAGCTTGTGTCGATGGAGCTGTGGGGGATGTAGGAGGTGGCGTCACACTGGACATTATTATTGTCGGAGGCGGTAATGCTTGGCAACTACTATCACTTGTTGCTGGTTTTCCGGGTGCCGTGTGAACAGTAACCACAGTTATATTAGGAGAACCTGAAGGTTGTATAGTGAGCGAAGGTCCACTGCTTGGTTGGAGAGTAACAGATGGTCCGGAGTTAGGATGTAGAGACATCGAAGTTCCTGTACCGGAAGATCGCATAGAACAAGATGGACCAGCCGCTTGTTGTATATTAAATGAAGGTGGTGGAGTGGGGCTAATAGAACCATTCTGTCCAGAAGCTGGAGAAATAGAATCTAAAGCTGAACGTTCTCTGAAATGTTGCATATCACCAACAGTTCTAGAATCACGTCTTTTCTTTTGCGCCGCAACTATTTTTGGAGGCGGTGGCGTCGTAGTCGAGTCTCTTCTCCCGCTTTTGTAGCTTTCACCACTTCCCCTTCTAGAATCCCTTCTCCCACTTCGGGAGGAATCCCCGGATCCTCTTCTACATTTTTCCCTTTCCTTTTCTCTATCTTTTTCTCTCTCTCTAGGATCTTTACCGATAATGATAGTCGTACTCTCTCTTCTCGACCAAAGCTTGGCGAGATCAGATCTAAATTCCGAAATTTGAGTTTGTTGAGAGTCTCTTCTGGATTTAGAAGTCATCGATTTGATGCCAGAGTCAGCGCTGGACTCTCTACGTTTTCTGAGCAAAGATATGTTGGTTGTAGTAGTAGTAGTAGTAGCGGGTGGAGTGGGAGTAGGTGGCTGTTCTGTCGTGGTCTGACGGCCCCAAGGAAGAGAGCGCGCAAGGTCGGCCAAGGTCTCCCGCCGGCACAGGGGAGCCTTGCTGGCCTTGGCCTTGGGCCCCCCTCCCCATTCCCGTAAGATGTCTGTCAGCTGTGCGAGGGACGAGCGACGTCTCCGCTGTGTGCCTGGAAAAGAATTTCTAACTGAAATTTCTTACTCAGGCAACGTTTCAAAAATAAACACAATACATGCTCTCAAGAATCGTTTTACATTATATTTTAAAAATAACGTTTGCAGTTTTACTTTTAAATGAACATGGGTGTTAACATTGCAAGGCAAGGGATGTAATATGTATAACCTGAGACATTGTTAGCAGAACAAATGACTCCCTTTAACTTGTTGTCTGCTTATTGTCGAATAAATATTTATTAAGTTAGAAAGTTGAACAGAATACCGCACGAAACTTTATTGCTCTATATGTATGAACTTTACCGAGATGCTTAAACCCTTACGTAGAGTAGATATAGTACTTATATTTTCTTCAATTACTCACATAAGTGAACAAGAGCACGCCAAACGTAAAAAGGTGGTTTGAGCATATAAATTTAAACTCTCAAAGTTTGTTTGTTTGAGTGATAATAATTTCTCGGCAAAAAAACTCAAATGACTGACGGTTAAGTTAATAATTTATGTACGTATTTTTTAAATATAAAGACGTACTTAGCCAAAACAATGAAAAAAAACTTTACATAATATAATTATGCCATCTAATAAAGGTAATAACCACTAACGTGACAACACTCTAACTTATAAATGAGATTCGAAGAGCAAAAAGAAGGGCCACTAATCAATTACAAAAGAGTGAAAAAAGAATATAGGTACTGTACAATAATTAAAATGCTATAATTTCATGTTTAATTTTCCTTAGTTAGTTCTTTACTTTCTGCTAATTTTATGTATCTATATTTTCTTCACTTGTGTACAGGTGTTTTGTATTTTGTTTAGTTATAATTGTTATTTAATATTATTTTATACTTTGTTAAAAGCGTAAGCCGTCGGAATAAATCAATAAGATGCATATTTATGTCACCATTAGGATAAGATTTACAATTCTTTGGCATTTAGGTTAAAAGGTACTAGTCACAATTACCTGATTTTGCCGGGAAGCCATTCAAAGTATTTTACTGGTTTTATTGTTTTGTTAATATATATATGTGTATGTGCTTTTAATTTTTTTATTCTTTCAGATATTAAATTACACTTTGTAACAAGTAAATAAGGACTATTAAATTACTTCTATTTTAAAATATTCTCAACATGTTTTCATAAACTTAACTGTTCGTTCATTCATTATTCCCTTTTTGCATCTAATTGTGCATAGGGCACTGCATTGGTACACCAATATCAGCGTATCTTGATCATTTTTGTAAGATGAAGGTAAGATGCCACAGGTACCAGTCCAGAGACTATGAAATATTTTAGTGTAAAAACACCCTTTTTAATCAATATTTCATATCAACCATGTCGGGAATCGAACCCGAGACCTCTTGAATGGTAGACAAACGCGCTGACTATTACACCACTCGATCTTTTAAACTTTGACTCTTTTATAACTGCTACCTATTTTTGTTTATAAATTTTATTCTTTATTTTGCATTATCATAAGCTAATTTGTTTTGGCGTTTCATGTATAATTTTTTTTGTGTCATCTTAAAATAAACTTTAAATGCGTGAACTTCAGAATAAAATACATGAAGCGTATTTTATTTTTTGTCATATTTGCTTTTTTCATGTTGTTAAAGGCAATTTTCATGTACGTTAATAGTTTGGTGTTATTAAAAGTTGTATCCGTTTTTTACAAAAAATTAAAAACAAGCGCCATAAATAAAACAAAATGGTGAAGCTTGTAAGTAATTTAAATGAAAAAAAATTGCCCTACAAGATGTTGTGATTGCTTTACCGTTACATTTATAATTTTAGTTGATAAAAAGCCTTCAAAATGGAATGTCAAGTAGACAAGAGTGAGTTTTTTTTAAACATCGTTCACAGACTTAAATCCTCAGATGCAGTGTAAGGTATATGGTGGGTAAGCAAGATGACATCTTCAGTAATAGATTTATAAAACTGACTGTGTACATTTAGCTTGTTTAGTTACTTTCTCTCATCGACGTCCTTATTACAAGTCACCGAAATGTTTCGCTTGGCCGCAATGACCAAGAAAGATGACTTACCTGGCCTGGGCGGGGACGAGTCCGCGGGCGGCGACACGCAGCAGACCTGGGCCGAAGAGTCGCGCCGGCCGCCCAGCCGCTGGCGGATGGTGCTCTCTTCCAGCTGCTCGCGCACCATGTCGTCCCAGCCATTCCCGCCTGACCACACCAGACCCACCTGGTGGGACAGGATCGGCAGGTTGCACACGAAGCATATTGCCGTCATCGTCCTGGACAGAAAGAACTAGCCATTAGCGACACGGAGATTATCCGACCATTATTCGGTAGTCAAAGATTAACTATAATGCCTTTTTTATGATTTATGTTAACATTTATGTGTGTATATATTTTATGCATATATTTTTTAAATAACAGGTATTATAACTAGGAGCAAAATATAAATACTAATTATAAATTAAACAAATTCCTTATCTATGTATAATAGTGGTCAACATGCTTTTTGTATCATATACCAATAAATGGACGTAATAAAGTGCTTTTTTTTGTTTTAAAATTATCATTTGAAATTTCTCCATCACCCACAAAATTTCGTCAAGCCATTGACAATACTCCCGATTCTTCAAATAGAAGTTTCTGAATGATGAAAAGTTTGAGGATATATTGAATCCGTTAGAGAATTTATTCTTAAGGAAAGTCAAAATGCTTGAATATCAAGCAGTTAAGAATGCAGAAAGTGTTGAAATGTTTGAAATTATAAATGCTTGTTTTTTGGAAACCTTGCGTGATGGGGAAAAACTAATATCATTATACAGAGTAAAACACTATCATATATTCTTTATTCTGAGACAAAAAAAGCTTTTTTTGTTGCTCAGTGTGATCAACCTGGATCCCGTAATGTTTGTCTACTGTATTGATTTTTCATGTATCGTTTTATTTCTGGTTTTATGTTAGTATATGATTGTTTCGTTTCAATTTAATAAGCCAACATAACGTGTTCACAATAGACTTAGTCCGTAAATGGATTAAAATGAAAATGAATAATTTAATTTCAATTAAAAGTTAAATGTATCAGTTGTTTAAAATATCTGACATAAGAGCATTATTTCAACATTTTATTTGGTTAAGAAGTGAGAAATAAATACCAGTTGCAAATACCTACTAAAATCCATTTCATTCAATAAAAAAAAGCGATTACAACAAAAATGTTATAAATAAATAAATGAAATTAAACATAGACCATGGACCAGTTGTTGGCATTTGACCGTAAATAATGCAAATTATAACGGAAATAATCAAGTAATTCAACGAGAGTCGAACTGTCAAAATGTGAATGCCATTTTAGGCGGGATTACGGATTGCAACCTAGCGGACGAAAATAGACGCTATAAAGAAGATTGCCAGCAATTAGAAAACAAAAACCCAACATTGTGATTTGATTTATTACATTATAACACACGCGTTAATTCCCGATGTCATTGAATAATTTATTTTAACCCTTTTTACTTTCCTTCTTTATAAAGTTTGATGTTTCGTTCTATGTTTTATATTATTTAGACCGTTATTTTGTTACTTCATTATTTATTTTAATTTATACTTTATATACCATACGTAAATTATTATTAAAATTGAATTTTTGTACTACATATTCCTTAATTTTAATGATATAACTATTTTGTAAACAGGTTTATGTTTGTGACTTCAAAGTCATGATTTATTTTATATTACTTTTATATGTTTTTATTGTTATTTCTTTTATTTGGATGATTTTTTTTTGTTGTAACATATGTTATCATTTTTATAAAAGTATTCCATGTTATTCATTGTATTTGGTTTTTTTTAAATTGTATCATTTGTAATTATTAATTAACTTTTTTTTTGTTAGTTATTATTAGTCGGCCTCGTGGTGTAAAGGTTAGCGCGTTTGCCTACCATGCAAGAGGTCTCGGGTTTGATTCCCGACATGGTTGACATGGAATATTTATTTAAAGGGTGTTTTCACACGAGAATATTTCATAGCCCCTGGACTGGTACCTGAAGCGTAAGACTGATTATCATGATCCTTCATGTAGCAAAAAATGGTCAAGATACGGTGCGATTGGCGCACCAATTCAGTGCCCTATACACCATATGGTTCGGAAAGGGAAAGATGATGATGATTAATTTTTATGGCTTAACACGGGCACAGCCTTAAAAGCCATAATATTTTGGTGAATATGTGTACAAATGTAATTTGAAATGAATAAATGAATAAATGATGGGAAAAATTAAATCGCAAAGTTAGTGCTCGTTTGAACATACCGTCTCAAATTTTAACTTATAATTTTTAAGGTTAATATATATTTCACAAGTGGATTTAGTCAAATGGTTACTTTAAAATTCATCAAATATGGACTTTTATTTGAACTTTCAAATGTTCATCTTGTCATACATGCCCATCGATTGACTGTATCTGCTTTTGACATGATCCGGATAAATGGATTTTGGTTTCTCTTGTCATGTCAAACCTTTCTTGACGGTTCTCTGCCTACATTACCATTCCCTCTTGCTGTCAATGTTTTCCCATTATGTCGTCATAAGTTTATACCACGCGATCGGATCATCTTAGTGATTCATTGTATATTAGTATTACTTACACAGATTGGCATTCTGGTAAAATTGTATTATTCGTTATCCTGTCATACATTAATATCTAACACGTTCGTCAAAGAAATTGCATTTAAGATTCGTTCACTTTGTTTTTTTTCCATTGCCGCCAATTTCATTTTTTATATTTGTATTTATTTATTTATTATTTTATTTATATCCTGCATTTCTGCCATTTACATATATGTGGTTTAAAGAGTGCTTAAAAATAATAAAAAATAAAAATTGAGTATTATTTATTAATATACTCGTACTATACATATTATAAATTACTTAAAATACGTACATATTTTTAAGTAATTATAAAGGAACAAAATACTTTTATCAAACAAATTATAACTATTCTAACCCGCTCTCCTGAAGTTGATTTGCTCTTTTTGATAAAAATAAGTTGGTTACTTTATTTTTTAAGTTAAGCAGAGTTACACTAAATATATCAAAATATGATTCATTTTCATTCCCGGTATTCTGTAATCTAAAAATAGGTGAGTTATATTGCGCTACCATTTGAAAATTTTGACAATAAAATTTTGTTGAAGTTCTGCTTAACGTAGGTGGTACATAGAATGAAATCGATTTCAGTAGATCAGGGGCATCAAACATTGGTTTTATTATTTTATATAAAGTCGTCAGATCGGTCGATGTTCTTCGTTCTTGCAATTTAGTTAAAATTGGAGAGTCTAGACTTTTGTTATAATTTAATTGATTACTAGGTAAACCCATCTTATAATTAATATATCTAAGAAACTTTTTCTGAATTCTCTCAATAGAATCTGAGAAAATGATTTGATAAGGTGATTGATAAGGTGTTGGAGAAAATTAATCTAGTTGGCTCCTAACTAGAGATATGTAAAAATATTTAAATGTATTAAAATAATTAAAACATTTTGTTTTTAACCACTAATTTTTATTTTTCACCGACCAGTTTCAAAGCAAACAAGCAAAAAATAGTGGTTAAAAACAAAGTTGTTTTATTTATTTTATTAGAATAAATAACCACAAAGGTAGTGCTTTAAATATAAACTTTATATTTTAATGTATTTATTTTATTAAAATCTTTTCCGGTTCTATGTACAAATCCTAATAATTTTAAAGCTTTGTCAGATATTTTAATAATGTGCTCTTTAAATAATAATTTTGAATCGAACAAAACACCTAGATCGCTCACGGTAGAAATATTATAATGCAAGTAAAAAAAAAAATTGAGAAATTAACCAAATTTTCGTATACGAACTTGTTGATTATAATAAAAATGACTGTATTTATTTTTAAGAAATAAATAAATAATATATATAAATTCGATTTTAAGTGTATATGGAAGCATTTTTACAAATTAATAATCCTGTAAATACACAAACACATTCTCAAATAACTAATGATAGCTACTTTGGATAACTACTATCGATAGATAAGCTAAGAACATTGCGAGAAATTTGATATATTATTGACAGGGTAATAAGAATGACATATACGAGTCATTTTTCATTTCTTGTTATGGTTTCAAGTGTCCTTTGAACAGACATGACAGCAACTAACCAAGCCGCAGGACCCAAGAGCAGATTCAATTAGTCACAGGAACTGTCAGTGCTCCTAATATTTACTGTTACACGTAATGAATGGGTAGTCAGCGGTGCAGCTGGGCATTTCACTGTCTCGTACAAACATGATTTCACCTTGATGCTTAATTAAGTTAAGTCTCGTATGAATTTTAGTATGATAAAAGTGTAATTAGTTTCTACAATTGATACTTTGACCAGAAAGCAATACAAACTAAATCCTAAACGTTTGTTCAAAGCGTCTCTTTGTGTGGCTGTGGAGTAACGCGAGTCTACATAGAATACAACACTTGATATATCTCTATTGTTTGTTTAAATTATGAATTCGTATTTTTTAATCATCAAGTAAACATTTTTATACCGGATTTGAAAAGTAAAATTTAAAGAAATATGCTAAAAAATAAGCATACAAATGAAAATGATACCTATAACACAATAAATCTGTTTTACTGTATAAGAGCACGAAAATTGAAATTATAACAAGGAAGGCAGAAACGCTGTTCTGTGGCCGATGTGTGCGTAAATGGGACAAAAACAAAAGAAGGAATTCGTTCAGTCAGTCGGTTATTGGCAGTAAGCGGGAGTGCACGCTAGTTATATGCACGGCGTATTTCAAATTTTGAGTTTATTTTGCTATAACAGGAAAATGAATAATTTAACAGTATGTCTTTTTTATGCTTCGTTTTTTTTTTAATGTTTGAACTTCAGAATGTTATGTCTTTCAATTGATTTTTTGCTTGCTTGATTGAGAAAGAGCCTTAAAAACCAATGTTTCCTTGATCAATAATCAAACGACCTTTCAATATAGCCAACTATACAATATTCCATTGTTATGGTCACCCTATACCCATTAAACTCATACCCCTCCCTTCATCCCCTCCCTATTTTTATAACCTAATCTGAGCATAAAAGACTTGCTTATAAAAATGCATGTAGTGGTTTTACATATTTCTGCAACAACAGTGGTGAAGGTGTATAATGGGTTTTGCGCGTTGATTTAATTAGTGTCCTGTCAAAGATAGAAATATATAAGATGCCTGAAAGTATAAACTGAATCAAAAAGTCACATTGTTTTGCTCTGAACATTTCCAGACTTCTATATTCCCTTTTATAAAATGTTCTGTATCTCTGTTGTAATATATCAATACTTATAACTCCCAGGAGGAGTGTTATTTAATTGATTTCCTGTCAAAGAGACGGGCACGTCTCGAAACCGGTAGACATAGAAAAGTCGGTAAGTGGTTTAAACAAATATTTAATAACATCAAGTGAAATATTTGCCCACAAAGTTAATGAAACATTCAAGTTTGTGTGTGAAAATTCTTGATGGAAGTTCATTGTAATTTATTATGGAAATAAAAGACGAGTGATACTTTAATTCACAAATTTGGAATATCACGAAAGCGATGGAACCGACCACTGGATATTCCAAATTCGTAGATTAAGGTATCACACATCTTTTATTACTAAAACAAATTACAAATTTAATGATTGAAATATTAAAAATATCATACGTAATTATTAGTTCTTATGTAAAATATTTTCGCTTTGAGCTGAAAGCCACTTAACCCAATAAAAAAATGTACAACTCTATGTTCCATTTACCCATTGGTAGATAGATTATATTCTATTATTAAAAATATTTATTTAACTGAGGAAAGAGGTCACATTATACCTCCAAATCCTGATGAAGAGTGGCTGAGGATAACATAAAAATTGCCACTAAAATGGCTAACCTCGACCGTTGAGAGTGGCACTATAAAATTTTTAGTTAACGACCGAGTTTCTTTCGGTTTCAGCCAGTTTCGGCCAAAAATCGGCCTCTTGAATTGTTGTCCATTTAAATAATTACTTATCAAATTGCCATTGTCTAACATAAAATATAAAAACTTGGCAGATTTTGTGATTTGTTTACCAAAGATAGGATAGATTCTAGGATCTTTCATATCTATGGAATTCATCTATAGCGTACATTGAAGAATTTTTACATATAAGTTATACGTTTAACATAACAAAGAACAAAAAAGTGTTGAATATAAAATAATTTTCTCATTAAATTCTTACCTTTCATTTCATTGCGTATTTTATTTACTATACTACGTTCATTATTTTAATGAACTCGTAAGGTTTAACAATAAGACCGCCTAAGGCGTTTTGAAGTGACTTTAAAATTATTTTAATAAGTTTCGGTTTTGACTGAAAATTTTGTTTCGATCAGTCACTTCAGAACATTCATTATGATATTAGAATATTTTTTTTGCGTACACTTTAAATATGGTAGATGTCTTAGTATATTATTATTATTTTCTGGCCCATAATAAATTTACTACGCAAATCATTAGAACATGGATCTGTACTCAGAAACACATCGTCGGTGGCAGCAACCTATATTATGTATTGGGAAGGGTTGTACATAGTCAGAAATAGGGTTTGACTGCCTCTAATGGCTTATACCGACCAGGGGAGGGTTAAGGCTCTATTTAACAATTTATCGGTTGTGTCGGTTAGTTTGATACGACCACAACTATCTCAATACTCAATAATACCCGTCATGTATAGTTTTAAATATTAAATTCTTGATATTTTTTAGGACTTTGATACAGGTAAGTAATGAAATGGGTAATATTACCTGTCACTTCAGAGAAATAAAAAAAAACAACAACAAAAAAATGTGTAATGCATATTAATAAATAAATAAAAATTCCGGTTCAATTTCTGCTTTAAAATTAAACCTAAATTACATAATGTTATTAGTTTGTCCAAATATTTGTCAAAACAACTGTATTTCACCTTTTGGGTAGTTTATTGAAGCTGACATTTAAACATCGAGAAAAAAACTTATTAAAAGCCCCAAGTAAACCTAGAATTCCCTATCTCTTTCATTAAAATCTGCTATATATTTGTTGTGATACATTTTAAGGCTAAACTTATTTAAAATAGCAAAAAAAAAATTTAAAAAAAAATTGCACTTCAACAGCCCAGGAGGCCCAATTGTAATATATATTTACAGCACAGAACACCCACGCTTGAAAAAAATCACGGATCAAACCCAGAACCTTCCCTATGTAAGGCGAGCGTCATAGCCATTTCACCCGTAGGCCGCCGTTATGAAATTATTAACGATTAATTTATTTATTTATTTATTTATTTACGGACAAAGTCCATTATAAACATTACAATTAAAAGAAATTTTTACAAAGGAATAAAAAAATATAAGGAACAGAAATAAGCAGCAAAGACAGATGATAGATTTTTTAGATTAAGTAAAAAGCATAGGCTAACTATACAGATTCTTTAGCTGATTTGTAAAGAAAGACATCCTTACACCATAATAATCAAGATCTTGATGATCGTTCACCCGCCTGATCATTCTGGGCAAAGGCGACTGTGCACCATAATTGGTCCTGTAGTGACCGAGGAAAAGCATTTCATTATTTCTTAGTCTACGGGTGGGAACGTTAAAAAGAATCTTTTGCAAAATTTCAGGGGCATCAATGAGACAGTTCATAATTTTATACATGCAGATTATATCTGCAATGCATCTGCGTTTTTCAAGACTTGATAATCCAATCCTGCAATCAGCAAAAAAATTATAAACCCTGTAAACGTGTAATTCCCTTAAATAATATTTTTACGTGTCTGATAGAATATCTAAACTTAAAGAATATAAAAAAGCATATGGGTAGATTTTTTTCTTATTCGTTCATTTTTTTATGCACAGAAAAAAATCATTTCTTAAAACGATAATTTTATTATGATTATTTCAATTTGTCTATTGAAGTATCGCTGGTTTATTATTTATATTATAAATTACACAGAGGATTAATATTATCAATGTTTTTACACCTACAACAGTTTTTTTTTTGTTCAAATACTGACTATAACTAAAAACTTCAACTTAGAGCTTGCCCAGAAAAAGCGACCTCGCTGCGATTCTCTCGCGCGTAATACGCGCGACCGTTGCGTCCAGAAGGAGCGTACCAACGCGCGAGCATTTGGGGACGAAGTAAGTCAGTAGAAAACATGAAATTAAACAAAGCGCACGTGATGTGCACTCGCTCTGATGTGCACTCAAAATGCACTCGCTCTGGAGTTCGCGCGTCAACTGGACGCAACAAGGCGTCTCTAGTATCTTGACTCGCGTGCAATACGCGCGAGTCGAGAGTTTGGTGAAGTGCAGGCGATTAACGCGCATATTTTGAATCGCACGATGCTCGTAGACGCGATTTATTGGTGTCTAGTATCTCGCTAACGCGCAAATGAATTCGCGGGAAACGTTTCGCGGCGAATTCGCCCCTCCTGGACAAGCTCATAAAAACACAATTTATCAATATAATAACAAAAGCAAAAAAGACCAGTTTGTTGTTTGTATTTTTTTTACTATCAATAATACACCGATTCTAACGCCCGTATTTAAAAAGAAAGCATGCTTACCCTATAGTACTTATTGATGGGCGTTTTGGCTATTTAAAAGAAGGAGAAATAAAAGAAATTGAAAACATCAAAATATTTCAAATTATTTTTTTTAAATATGTTCTTGGGAAATTTTTATATAAAATTGTATTGTTATTAAAAATCTATATTTTTAATTAAGATTTTTCGAACTAACTTAATGAATATAAATAAATAAATAATAATCTCCACAAACCACTCCACGAATCCAGAAACGAAACAAAAATAGTACGATCCGTACGATTAGTACGGGGGCCTACGCAGCCTTAAATTGACATTTTTAGAAACAGTTTTAAGAAGCATTTTAATTTGTGAAATTTCTGGCAAATTTTTCTAAAGAAAACTGTTACAATTTTTTTTGTTGTTCTTTTTAAGCTGTTTCCTTTTTTTATGACCTCTAGTTCTCACCCTCAAGTTATTCTCTGCATATGAGACTATAATTTACTCTCATCTCCTTGAGTTTTATCTCTGAATACGCATAACCATTTGATTTAAAACATCATAAATAAAAGCAGAGGGGTGAGATAGGTTAAATATTTGGCAATTGTTAATTTAAAACGCTGGACTCTAATTCTTTGTTTACGTATTTTCTTCTTGATTTAAAATAAATTGAGTTTCGATATTTTTTCTCATAAACTGTGATACATTTCGAACCGTTTGTAAATAATGGGCATTAAACTCACTTCTAAACGAGCGCAAATTATAATTTAACGAACAACCAACCCCTGTTTTGTAAATAAGCCCTTAAATAAATCCAAAAATATACTACCGTTATATTGTCTCAGTTACACCGCTTTTGCTTTTTCCACTGGCAAATTTACAATGCTATAATATAAAATTTTACGTGAATTTATTCGTGATTTAACATTTAATAAGCTTAACACATAAAGTAAAGATTTTTAGTTTAAATCTAGAATGTATAATCCAGAGTATCTTGGACCTGTCAGGACGCTCCAAATACAAGCATGAGGTTAACATACGTAAGTACCCTGAAAACTACTGCACACATGCTTGCAAACGCGAACGAAATGTTCAAAAGCTAGCCATGTGGCATGTGGAAGTAACATTCCTCTTTTATATGAATGCGCAGGTTTAACGGCGCTGTGTTCATCTAATGTATTTTGAGAAGCGGAAGTTTGAAGACGTATTCTAGTGCTATGGCAATGCAAGTTAAATAACGAGCTGCTATCGAATTTATGGCTACTGGAAAAGTTACTCCTACTGGATTCATTATCGTTTAAAGGCTTTTTGATAGGTCTATTGTTAATAAATTAATAGTCGAATTTTGTAGTTGCAAAATTAAAAAATCATTGTTGGTGAAACACGCAGCGGATGTTTGATGAATGTCACATATGATAAACAAACTTGTTTATAATTTAATTTAAAGTGACTGGCGAATCACTAGAAATCGTATTGCAAAGCATATTCGAATATTCAAGGAGTGTAAGAGGCAGCCCGGTGCCAATAATATTGCAACATGATAACGTTCGTCCACACACATTGAAACTAAAGAGGCTCTGCGTTTATTTGAACTGATTCCACATTCATCTTACTCGTGCGCCTTGAGATTTTTATTTTTTTCCTCTACTTAGGAGAGACTTTTAGAGTAATCATTACACCTCGGATGATGAGTTGAAGGCAGCTACCAAGTCCTGGATTTGAGAAAAGTCGGAAGAATTTTTCAGTGATGGAATGGAAAAACATTTGGAGAAATGTGTTACGCTTAACTTAGAAATTTAATAAACTTTTTAAGCGATCTTGCTATTTGCCTTTGTTCGTGTTCAACAAGCATGTGTTCATTACTTTTCAACCTTCCATCGAATATTGATAAAAAATGGCAATGCAATTAACCTCGAAACTGTGGTAATTATAAAATGGTCATCATTCCCTTTCCGCACCAAATGGTGTATAGAACACTGCATTGGTACACCAATCGCAGCGTATCTTAATCATTTTTGTCACATGAAGATAAAATGATCAGTCTTACGCTTCAAGTACCAGTCCAGGGACTATTATTATTCCTTTTTTTAAATAAAAAATTGCATCCTTCACATAAAAAGTAAGTAGAAATATATTAACAATGCTAGAGCCAGTAAAAAAAATCCACTGTTATTCTTATAATACATAACATATAAGAAAAGTGGGACGTTTGTATTCATGAGTGTGTATTTGCATGTGTACTATGAAATTTTCTAATGTAAACACACATTTTAAATCAACATTTTATGTCTACCATGTCGCAAATCGAACCCGAGATCTCTTGAATGGTAGGCAAACACACTGACTACTACATGACGAGGCCGACAGAATTTTATAATACAAGCTACAAACATTTATAAATTTTATGTTTGAAGCACTTACTTTTTTGTTATTCTTTACAATAAAATAAATAAAACAACTTTGTTTTTAACCACTATTTTTTTATTTTACTGACCTGTTTCAAATCAAACACGGCGAAGAAGCTTGTTTGCTTTGAAACCAGTAGGTAAAAAAAAAAAATTCTTGTTAAAAACTAAGTTGTTTTATTCATTTTATTACATACATTTAGATTGATGTTTTTAACAATATAATTAATTAAATCGGGAATGTATTAAATAGTATAATGTATTTGAATCGAGTTGTGGTCCTGGAGCTAGTATCGCGGATTCACGGATCAAAGGTACTCTCTACCGCAACATAGTTCACATATTCTAATAGTGAGTTATTTACGATTCATTGAAAATGGGCTATAAAATTGAAATATTTGGGTTAATCGTAAGAACGCAATGTTTTATTTAAAAATATATATATATATATATTAAAAAAAAAAAACATATAATTTCACATTTTTTAAAACACGAGTCCCAACTCCATGGAACAAAAAGTTCTCTGTTGAGTTGGCATGAGTAATTACCTGACATAGATATACGAGAACATCATCACAAATATTACATTGGGTCAGAAACATAATAATAATTTAAAAAAATAAATACTAAGCACATCAATACATTATTATATTATTACTATGTTCCATTGCTGGTTGCAAATCATATGGGTATGCATTGTTAAAATATTGTCACACTTCAAAATCCTTTTTACCCACAACAACTGCTTACATCCCACCTCAGTATCCTTTGATCATTTGCCACAATAAGACCTTGTGTAGTGGATCGCGCGTTTATTTTGTTGAACGTGTGCCGCATCATAGACTTTGTTTCCACCAACCACCAGTGTTCAGCTCCAGATCGGGGGCCTGTCCTTGTGTTGGCGCCACTCGCAATTGACCAGTCGGACCACCACAATTCCATCAAGAACGAACCAGGTTATGGGCAACCATTCCTAATTTATCTCATTCGTTGGGGTTGTGACCGATTGACACTGCATATCAGGAATATTCACGTATTTCATTAAAATTAAAATGCATTCCACTCCACTAAATAATATCGTAGAAGCCATAGGGCTTTGCTCCCCGCAATTTTTCGCCCCGCATCTGCGTGAAAATTCGTTTTCCCACCAATTGCAATCCAGTAAATTCAAAATTTGTTAGAATTAGAACCGACTACTGAATAGATAACACACCTTATATATAAATAAAATAAAATATCTGTGGAACCGACCATTCTCTAGTTAGGCGACACATTGGGAATTTCAAATGCAAAAAAAAAATCTGTATATGTAAATTATTAACTTAAAATTGTTAACATAAAAAGTCATCGCTTGCGCTTGGAATTCTATGTACAAGGTGCAGATATCACGCATTAAAAATATACAGAAATTCGTCAAGTACATGTGTTTCCAGTTTAAATTTGAGTTTAAATCCGATCAATATTATTCAAACATGTAAAAAACATCACCTAGTACCTCTGCAAAAACGTCGTGATATAGCTGATATAATTTATCTATTAAAGATTGCCACTGGTTCTATTGACTATTCTGATCTACTTTGCAAACTCTCTATTAATGTTCCTCCCAAAGTTCTAAGGAATAACCCTCTTCATATTCCTCTTGTTTCATCTAATTATAGGCAAAATTCGTATTTATGGAGAACTTTTAATAATTTTAATGAAATGAAAAATTATTAAACATAGATTTATTTGCGAATAATCATAATAACGTGCGGCGTTAGCTTTCGAAATAATTCGTAATGTTTTTTTCTTTTCTTTTGGATTTACATTAGATAGCTGTTAATTTTATGTTCAAAAATATTTTTTAACTTACTGTGATGCTACTTGTGAAAACTTTCAATATGCTTAATTCTAATTTGTTTTGTTTTATTCATTAGATAAATATATATCCAAATAAAGAAAAAAAAAACATTTTCTTTTTCTTTCGTTTCTGTGTTACTCTTTTCTTCAATAAACATAAATGTAAAAAAAATATATTTAAAAAAAACAATTTGTTGATTTCTCAAATTGAACACGCGGAAACATTGATTGACCCACTAGAGTAGATAAGTAAAGGGCCATTTAATAAGACTAATTTAAATAATTAACTTTTAACTTAAAAACTTAAACAAATTTTATTTTTTATTTATTTATTTATTTATTGATTTACACGCCCAATGGGCTTTTACATATTTTAGAAATTACATTTAAGTGCAGCAGTGAAACATAAGTATGTAAATTTGGTAAAAATAAAAGATAACATAAGAAAAGCTAAAAGATACAATAATAAGTAAAAATCAGGAAATGTACCAACATAGGTATATGGTACATAGAAAAATATTTAAAAAATTTACATATGAAAACATACACGCATACATATACATACATATAAGTTTATACATTATTAAAGAGATACATGAGAAAAAGAAATAGTAAAAAAAGAAAAATATTAAGAAATTTTACATAAATTAATTTATAACCTTTTGAATACTTAACCTATATTTATATAAAGACAGACAAAATATATCAACTTCACCATACTCGTTACCTAGCCGGTGTAGTCTAGGTATTGGTGAATTGTAATAATAATTGTGACTGCCAGGAGATTCAAAAAATAACGTTAGCTGCCGAGTATTTCGAAGAGGTACTTTCAAGCTGATAACACTAGCGAATATAAAACGAATATTTTTATGTCACGTTAAGTAATATTTAATGATTTAAAGATAATGTCGGTAAAATGTTCACCACGGCGTTGTTCATATTTTGATTTTTTAAAATTTATTTATTATTTACATACAATATTACATTTTTATAATTTTTTTAAAACATTTTTTAATTCATTATTTTTACAGGACTCACCAAGCCAATTAATCTGGTTTGTCGGTGAAGATCTTTACATGAAAACATATGATAGCACCACATAGTTGTATAATAATAATTACTATTAACTAATCCGAGAGGTCCAATTTTCATTAAATGAGCAAAGAAGGATTAACAATTTGACTACCCTGGCAACACTTATAAAATGTCAATTTTGTTTTCTTCAACAGTCTGACAGATGGAAAATTAATTATTTTTTTATTTACTACATTTGCTACTTACACTTGCATTTGCTACTTACACGTGAAATCTATAAATTCTATAAAATTAGAGCGAGTGACCGAAATGACTGATCTTGGTATTATATTTGATGAAAAATTAAACTTCATTAAACATATACAGAGCATAACTAATAAAAGCATGAAAACTCTCGGATTTCTGTAGCGAACGATTAGAGACTTTGACTCAGTCTATGTAATGAAAATTTTGTATGTTGATTTAGTACGAAGCCAACTTGAATACAACTCGGTTATATGGTCACCATATTATAAAGTGCATATAAATAATATCGAAAGAATTCAACATAAATTCTTACGTTTCGTTAATTTTAAATTAGGTATTTCAGTTGAACATATTAATTATACATACTTAAATGAATATTTAAATTTATTTAAGTAACTAGAAGAAAATTAAATGATTTGTTGTTTTTGTTTAAAATATTAAATTCAATATTTGACTGTTCCGAATTGTTAAAACTAATTAACTTGCGAGGGCCCGGCCGGATTACTCGATTTAATAAACTCTTCTATATAAATGTATCTACAATTAACTACAGTGCAATTCATGTGTTTGCAAATGAATACGCAAATGATAAAGATATATTTAATACAACACTTTTGAATTTCAAAAGGCAGTGTATCAATTTACTATCTCCAAATTTAAATTATAAAATAATACTTTCTTGTTTTATATTATATACTTTTTGTTAACTTAAATCTGTATTCTTAATTATTATTTTTCTACATTCTTCTAATTTTAAGATTCTTTTAATATAACCGATAGGAAATAATGAACTTCTGTTCTCTCTACTGGAATATATGTTTGTATGTACTATATGTTAGATTAGTTTAATATATTTTTATTTTCTTTTTCTTATTACTTCATTTTCAATTTTTTGCTACTTTGTGTAAAATATGTATTTTTTTTTATATATAAATATACGTAAAACATGTAAAAGCCTACAAGGCGTTTAAATAAATAAATATATTTCTTTCAGATTAAAGCAGTATTTCAACACTTGAAAAACGACACACCACGGCATAGTTGAATTCAAATCGGGAGTTGCGTACTGAGTGACGTCTTCAAATAAACTATTGGTCAAAACGTAAAACTACTCCTATAAGAGTAGTTTAGTCGCCTTCTGTTTGATGCGCGTATGCGGTTTCTGGACTATTCTTAATTCTATGTATGTATGTAAATCTTTAATCCCTATCAATAATTAACATACGTTTATAACAGTTTTTTTATTAAATTACACATAAGTTTAGTGTTTTATTATTTTATTGCTGTTCCTGTTGAATACTTGAAATATGTTTTTTTAATGTTATTCCTGATCCGTGAAAATACACCAAAGATAATTTTATGCGACGCGAGTGATTGTTGAATGATTGTTCTTTATGATAACTCTGTTCAAAATATTATATTACCTGAACGTCTGTATCTAGTATCCACCGACACTTCTCGTCAGTCCAATTCTTGTTATTATTCACAGAAACACCCCTCCCAGTATTGAAATGGGGAGGAAATTGTAAAGTCAGTAAACACAGCCAATCTTGAAGTTCATAATCCAGAAACAGATTATCTTACATTTTTCTCATCACAGAAGCTTTCATTTCTCACGATTCGAATTCTAAAAACAAGGATCTGCTTTGATACTAGTAATTTGTATTCATTTCATGATTCCACCTTGCTTTAAGGACAACGCCGTAAATTTCGGGTGATAATATCGCACAAAGGATGTTAAATAAAATCTTTTTTTATGATTGATAAAATACTGTATACCTTTTCAATAAACTGTAATTTACATTTAACTTCTCAGTTTACCAAGTAGACAAAAATACTTCGTTTTATTATCACCATCATGTTTCCTCTTTACTCCCCCAGTGGTGCATAAGGCACTGTATTTGTAAACAAAATGCAGAATATTTCGATCATCTGTTACGTTACATATACTTTTAAATAAAAAACTAAAGAAAAAATCAATCAAATAATTTTTGTATACTGTCAAAAGTAATTATAATAATGATAATAAATGGAGAAGAATTCTTAATGTTAATACTATATCCAAAATGTATGAAAAATTTTTACCAAATAATATCAAACCTGCTTTTTATACAAATAACAATAATGGTAAATTACTGTTTAATGTTTCATTTAAATTATTTATTGAAAATTCTTGATGGAATTCCATTGTAATGATGTAATAACTTATATTTACATATAAGTTATTAATTAAAAAAATACTTGGTACACTTCCACTTTGCTTGACTTCCAAACTGGCCCAGTTTGAAGATGCCCATTAGAGGGCGAAAGCGCTAATTGGTCAAAATAAATAAGTTATCGCTTAATGATAAAAATAAAAAAGTTTATTAAATAATTCAAGTGTTTACCAATTAAAATGGAGTTCTTGTCCTTCAGTTTATGTTGGAAGAACATCAAGAAATTTTGATATTCGTGTTAAAGAACATATGAGATGTCTTCACAATAATAATTTCTCTAAATTCGCTAATCACCTAATCAATTTATATCATGACTTTAATAAAAATACAGGAGTTAAAATCTTACATACAAATAATAAAGGGTTAAAGTTAATAATATGGAAATATTTCACATTAGAAAAGCTTTAAAAAATAATGTTCCTTTGATCAATTATCAAACTTCCAATATAGTCCTTTATACGATGTTCCACTGTAATGGTCACCCTATTCAACCTATTAAGCTTCCCTCCATCCCCTCTACTTTTTTCATTAATTCTCAAACAACAGAATATTTTCATAATTTAATCAGTGCATGTTTGTCCTAATCAATGCATGTGCTTAGTAAAATGCATGTCGTGTTGGTTTTATATTTTTGTGCAATAACTATGGTGAAGGTGTATAGTGGGTTTTGCATGTTGGTTTGCATGTTGGTTTAATTAGTGTCCTGACAAAGAGACGGGTACGTCTTGAAACCGGTAGACAGAGAAAAGTCGGTAATTGGTTATCTACAAATATTTAATGACATTTGTAATGATATAAAATCGTTATTTTAAAATAATTATTTACTTCAAATCCATATAAATAACATAAATAGTAAATGCATACATATGTACTACGCTCAAGATGATGCAAATAATTATTTGTTACAAATCAATTTAGATCCGTCAAAACTTTGGTCAGCCATTCTCAAAACTAGTAATTTCTTTAGAGAATTTAGAGAAAAACAAATTAAGATTTGTTTCAACTGAGAGGGAAAACATTTTTGAAAAAGGAATATGGAAGTCTAGACATTTACAGGGCTGATGATCTGTCACTGGTTGGTTTAAGTGGCCACTTTACGCAGTTTGTAACATTCAGCATTCTGCCCATGGATATTTATCCACATTTCCTCAACTCTTCCATCTGTTGACTTTTGAAAAGTAAAAGATTTGAAACCGTTATCTTGTGGGTGAGATTCATCCGGCTGAACCAATTTACCTACTAGGCAACGCCTGAAAACAATTTTATATACTTCCTTTACCAGTTAGTTAATTCAACAATGTTTTTAGCATGTCCAAATGTTTGCAGACTAGCTGAAAACATATTTTTAAAATATATTTTTAAGCTTTGCTTAATGGGTGAATTTCTTCAGCCGGATGAATCTCACCCAGATGATAATGGTTTTAACTATTTTTTTTTCGAGCAGAACACGTTTTTTGATCATGTAGTATACATATTTAAAAAAGAAAAATATTGATTAATACAATTAAATAATAGGTACATCCTTTTATTTTTTACAATACAATCACCTTTTTAATTTATTTTTTTACGAAAGAACACAAATGGAAGAGTTGTGGAAATATGGATATTTAAACTTGGACAGAATGTTACACAGTGTGTAAAGTGGCCGCTTAAACCAGCCAATGATAGTTCATAAGCCCTGTAAATGCCTAGACTTCCATATTCCCTCCTCAAAAATGTTTTCCCTCTATGTTGCAACAAATTAAGACATAAATAACAACCTAGGGAGGAAATCCAGCCAGTCTCCAAACATTTGGACATACTCAAAATACAGTCAAGTAATTTCTAGTTATCTCTGTGGGGATTGAGCCATCGATATATTGTTTTAACATACATGAGTAGATAAAAAATAAAATAAAACACTTTGTATCCCGGAGTCGTGTAATCACGTGATTATATAACCATGCGTTGTGTCCCGGTCCCGTGTTTTCACGTGGTTTAACAGATGTCAAAAAAAGTGAAAAATTTTAATGACTGCAGTGACTTTTATTAGTTCTTTTTCGCTGCTGGTAAACCATGTGAAAACACGGGACCGGGACACAACGCATGGTTTTTATAATCATGTGTTTACATGGCTCCGGGATACAAAGCACAAATAAAGGAGTGAGACCCTGTATATGTGCGAACATTGCAATGCGCAATGTGGCTCTCCATAAAGGCCAATGTTGGCAAAACTATCATACCAAAATAACTTATATAATTTTTTCAAATAAATAAAAGAATTTTAAATTGATTTAACCTAGTGTTTTAATGATTATGACACTTTTAAGAAACCTTTTACAAAGCATGAAATTTCACAAAAATAGGCCGGTCACAGGGTAAATTCTATGGGTATTCGGCCGGTGCTCAAAGTTTTAATTCCAAAATTAATGAGTACATAACCATGGAGCAAAAAGTTAACAATAAGTATAGAATTAATATTTCGTCTTTTTGCAAGCAACGTAATGTCAGTGGATCGCGATACACTAATTACTTTTATTGCCTTGATAGTCGATCTATTCCGATACGACCGACTTCAGGACTGGTGTCTGGAAAATCGTATTTAATTGAAAACTTAAACGTTTTTCCAATAGATTCTGCTTTTTGAACGGACAATAAATATTTTTATGGTGCAGTTAAATGAAATTCCGAGCTATTTTTCCGGTCGTTAATGTAGTTTATGTTCAATTTTTATGCGCAAATTGTAAGCGAATATTTTATCAGTTTGAATAAATTGTATGTGCGGCAGTTTTTTACCGAATCTGATACATTTATTAAACTTGTTATTTTTGTTTCACTCTTTGTGTTCATTAAAATGTAAACATTTTTTAAAAATTAACTTACATTAAACAACTTAAAACAATTTCTGTATGATATAGTGCTACCTATCTATGTTCATTTAAAAATACAAATGATACCTTTTTTCCTGTATCACGTAAAATTACTCGAATATTAAAAGTAATACACATGTTTATCTAACATCTTAATCAAATTAATCTAATAATAATCAGAAATTTTAAGTGGGAAATATGCGTTTGGTAATAACAAACAAAATTAAAAAGAAGTGGATATATTCCTTGGTACCTACACTCTACACTACGCACACAGATGCGTTTCTACTATTAGCTCCCAGGGAACAACCAAATGTGAACCAAGTGTTTTTACAGTTATTTACTAGGAAAAAGACAATAGATCCTGCTTACTGCACAACAATATAAAACAGGGACGAGTTTGAGTTTGACTATCGTCTATTGTCTTGTTAACCTTAATAATAAGTTAAGGAATGCTATCTTTGTTTACTTTTTTATATTTTACTTTCTGTGCTGTTACATGTTCACTTAATTGCCATACTTACTAGTTCTTTGCTCGATGTATTATTATTGCGTTTCTTAAAAAAATAAATTATTATTAACTTTTTAAAATCATTCTTCTGTTGTTGAAATTCCATTTGTCGATGCGTTTTGAAGCTGCAAGACTTTTTGTGATGTTAGCTATCATATTATTTTTATCACATTATGTAAATGTTATCAACTATCAAATATCTAAATTTAGTAAATGGGGTCTAGAATTTCAACCGTCTATGCCCTCAGTAACTGAAAGACTTGTTGTTATCTAAATTCTAATTTTATAAATTTGCTTTTTATTTTGTTTTTAAAATATCTCTTAAACTCTAAACTTCATTGTCAAATAAAAAAATAAAAAATAAAAATGTAAATATGGGATAGATATCTTATTGTCCATGCGCTCTGTAGCTGCAAGACGTTCTGTTATCTAGCTCATATATATCATAATTGGAGGCGAGGAACTAGAATCCCAACCGTCCATGCGGTCTGTAGCTGCAAGACGTGTTGGGATATTTATTTATTGTACAGCGCCCTTGAGGTGATTTTCACAAAAATGGTGCTATATAAATTATCCAAACATTATTATTATTATTTTTATTATTATTATTCCTTTCCCATACCTGTGAATTTTAATGAATTTGATAAAAATCAGGCGAGAGTGTAAATCTGAGTCAAGTAATTATACTTAATAATGATAAGATTAAGAAAGGGTCTCTGAGATGGTTTGGTCACGTAGAACGAATGGACGATGAAAGAATGGTGAAACAACTTTATATGGCGAAAATGAACGGTAACGTGAGACGAATTGAAAAGTAAAATTACATTTTTAGATGAACGTCTATGTTTTTGAGTAAATTTTTTTTCAAGCTGTCTCGGATTTTTTTTAACTATGAAATCTAACTTGTTGACGGTGAGTCGTAGCGACTTAAAACTTAAAAACAGCATAACAATCCAAAATGAACGGCGCACTAAGCACAGTAATTGCTAATAAAAATATTTAATCGAAGCTAAACTGGCAGTGCACAACGGAGTTTTAGTCCCAACAGTTATGTATGGAAGCGAAACATGGAACAGGATAAGGGAGGGTGAAATGATGAAATCAGGCGAGAGTGTAAATCTGAGTCAAGTATAATTGATAAGATTAAGAAAGGGTCTCAGAGATAGTTTGGTCATTTAGAACAAATAGACGACAAAAGAATAGTAAAACAAGTAAATATGGTGAAAATACGGTAACGTGAGGCGAGGACAACTAAGGAAGACGTGGCATGATCAGATAAACCAAAATCTTAAGTCTGGTCAGGTCAAAAGCAGACAGAACAAAAGGGGATGTATGACAAGATGTATGAATGTGGAAGAAGCTAGGAATATATGCCAGGATAGACGTGTGTGGCGGTCCTTTCTCTTTGCCTACTCTTAGAGAGAAATGGTAGTAGTAGTAGTAGTAGTAACAATCCAAAATTAAAGTGTTTCTTTAAAAAAAATTGTTTTGTTTTGGCAAAATCTGTCGAAAAATATCAATAAAAAAATATTTCGTTCTTGATCCACATACTGAATATTTATCTCATTAATAAATAAATCTCAACAATCAAGTTCCCTTCAGTAGAATATTGTGTTTAAATAATGATTTAGTTATTTTAATTTGAATAATAAAACAGAAGTTTAAGTAACATTATGTTAAATCATGAAGATTAAGCGGGTTTTTTTCATCTTCGGCAAGCTTTATTCCGGTCCTTTCCTTTAGGGATGATTAATCAACGTCAACATACACTGAATCCTTGGGAAGGAGCGCCTCGGGGAGAAGGCTCTATTGTTATCTAACAAAGGACCTGGCCAAGCAGAGGGAAAGGTGCGGAGGTGAGGAAGAAAGGAAGCGATGGGGAAATCGTTATAACAGATTCGTCCCATCTATACCATGTTTTGCACTTCATAAGTTACAGCCAAATGTTACTTCATTACGGCCTGAAACGAATAAATTACAAAATTACATCTATAATTCTTCCTAATGTAACACTGATTAAAAACATCGTTTACATATTTTTTGTAATCTCCATATGTTATTCTAAAAATATTATTAATTAAAATAAAATAAACTATCGTAAGACGTCACTCCCCATTATGTATTCAATGATTGTTTGTTTCTTTTACGTAATGGGAAACGTTAATGTAAATATATGTATATTTGATTAATGTAAAAAGTTGTATTAAGTGGTAATATTGTATTTTTATTTGTTATTAATAAAAAAATAAACAAATATTTATCTCAGCGGAGATAGAGAACTTTCAAAATCAGAATGTTTAGAACTCTTAGCATTAACAGATCAAACGATCATGTTATTGACA